>NC_090646.1:406392441-406514472 GCF_040937935.1 Hyperolius riggenbachi | reverse complement strand
CACATTATAGTATTAAACAACTACACAAAACAGTGTTGTAACAAAGACAGTGGGCACATTTGCATTGTGTGCCCTTCTCACATGTTCTTCTGCCCCGTTGCTCTGAGTGACGGGGGGGGGGGGGGAGGGTAAGGTGGAGCTTGTGGAACCCACTGGGTGATTGGTTATGGAGGCTGACAAATAGGTTGAATAAAAGTTGTGTGTGTTCAGGGAAGCCAGAAGTCTGTGGAAACATGTTGGTCCAGCCAGCGTGACACAAGCTGAGTGTTTGGCACCCTCGCAGCTCTGGACTCTCCCCAGCCCTTATTTGCCACTGCCAGCTGACTCCACCTGCCTACTCAGCTACTGATTCCCTCCATACCACAACCGTGGTGAAGACAGCATGTGACTGCTATTCTGCTACCCAGAAGAAGGCTCAGTAAAGGTTGTTCTTCTTGAGACAACTGAGGAAGTTTAGAATGCCGCGAGGTCTGTTGACCTGCTTATGCACGGCCATCATTGAGTCCATCTTCTGCTCCTCCATTATCGTCTGGTATGCAGTTGCAACCACAAGTGATAGTCTCAAGCCTTAAAGGGGCACTACAGCAAAAAAATTATAAAATTTAAAATATGTGCAAGTACACTTTTTCCAGAGTAAAATGAGCCATAAATTACTTTTCTCCTATGTTGCTGTCACTTACAGTAGGTTGTACAAATCTGACAGAAGTGACAGGTTTCGGACTAGTCCATCTCTTTATAGGGGATTCTCAGGGATATATTTATTTTCAACAGCACTTAGTGAATGGCAGTTGCTCTGTCCAACTGCCAAAAAACTGTGTAGGGAGCAGGGAGGCTGGCCAGCATCATTGTTTTAATCCTTTTTAGGGAATATCTTTATAAAGAATAAAAGCCTTGCTGAGAATCCCCTATGAGGAGATGGACTAGTCCAAAACCTGTCACTTCTGTCAGATTTCTACTGCCTACTGTAAGTGATAGCAACATAGGAGAAAAGTAATTTATGGCTCATTTTACTCTGGAAAAGGTGTACTTCTTATTTGTATACGTTTGCACATCAGGGGCGTCGCTAGGGCTAAAGATCCGAGGCACGTGCTACAGATCTCTGTCCACTGTGCCACGAACGTCTGTCGGGTCATGCGGGGAACTTCAGTCCCCGTCTGTTGCTATGCTGCTCTCTGCTCCCCTTGCAGCATTGGCCAGTGCAGCGTAGCACCAACCTAGCTGCTCCACCCCTTCTCCCTGTCACCATCCAAGATTGGCCACACTGAAGCTCCGCCTCCCAGCCGTTTTGAACGGAGCGCGGTCTTCCTGAAGTTCCTGGGCCTGATGGGGAGCAGCACTGCAGCAGCAAGTTTCCCTGAGGAGAGCTGAATCAGTGGGTGGCGGCACCTGCACTTCCCAGCCAGCACACACTGAAGCTTGAGGAGGATTGTGGCGTGGAGCAAGCTGAAGACTGTCAGGGGAGAAGGACACAGAGCAGACTGACAGCCAGAGCCAGCCAGGGACACCGAACATGCAGCAGCTAATCAGCACGTCGGGGGAGGTAATATACTCTGGCTGGCTTTCAGTCTGGCTTGTTTCCTTTCTAGTGTTTCTCTCCCCTCTGCCCTCCCCCTCAATTCTCTACGTGTGTTGTGCTGAGAGAGAGAGAGTGTGTGTGTGTAGTATGGAAACTTTGCATGTGTGCTGTGTGCCTCCATCTGTCCCCATGTGTGTGTGTTCCTTTCGCTCTCTGTGTTTGTGTATGTGTGTCTGACTCTCTGTGTGTGTGTATATATAGAGAGTGTGTGTGTGTGTGTATATAGAGTGTGTGTGTGTGTGTGTATATATATAGTGTGTGTGTGTGTATATAGTGTGTGTGTATATATAGAGTGTGTGTGTGTATAGAGTGTGTGTGTACGTCTCTGTCTGTGCCCCGTCCTCCGCACTGACATCTCCTGCAGCACTTAATAGAGTAGTCAAGCCACTCATTGTCCTCAGAGGAGCCCCAATATATTATCCCTACCATAGCCATAATCTAATGTCCTTCCATATTATTATGTATTTTTATGTATTTATATAGCAGTGCTGTCCAACTTTGCGGGCATGGAGGGCCGTTTTTTCCCCAGGCCACATGGTGGAGGGCCGGAAGAACCCCCACCCCCCCCCCCCCCCCCCCCAGGGGAAAAAAAAATCTAGCAGCAGTTTCCCCACAACACGCAATCATATCGGGAGAAGATTTCCCTACAAAACAAATGCAATCAGGATTGGCTGCAGATTTCCCCACAAAATGCAATCAGGATTGGCTGCAGATTTCCCCACAAGACGCAATCAGGATTGGCTGCAGATTTCCCCACAAAACGCATTCAGGATTGGCTGCAGATTTCCCCACAAAACGCAATCAATCAGGATTAGCTGCAGATTTCCCCACAAAACGCAATCAATCAGGATTGGCTGCAGATTTCCCCACAAAACACAATCAATCAGGATTGGCTGCAGATTTCCCCACAAAACGCAATCAATCAGGATTGGCTTTAGATATACCCAGGAATGGCTGCAGATATACCCACAAAATGGCGTCAGATTGGCTGCTATAATGTACACTTACAGCCCCCCTCCCCTCCGCTAGTTCCCCCCCGTGCTGCTGTCACCTCACCTCAGACCATGCAGCCCCCCTCCGCTAGTCCCCCCCCCCCCCGTGCTGCCGCCGCCTCACCTCAGATCATACAGCCCCCCTCCGCTAGTCCCCCCCCGTGCCGCCTCACCTCAGAACAGCGGCGGGCAGGAGATAGCAACCAGCCAGGACAGCGCACGCCAGCCGCGCGTTGAATTTAAATGCAGTATAAGCTGTTACTCTGTCCCTATAGTGATAGTAAACTAGCTGCAGTGTCTGCTGATCTCTGCTACCTCCAGTATGTACAGTATAAGCTGTTACTCTGTGCCTGTACTGATAGTAAACTAGCTGCAGTGTCTGCTGATCTCTGCTACCTCCAGTATGTACAGTATAAGCTGTTACTCTGTGCCTGTACTGATAGTAAACTAGCTGCAGTGTCTGCTGATCTCTGCTACCTCCAGTATGTACAGTATAAGCTGTTACTCTGTGCCTGTACTGATAGTAAACTAGCTGCAGTGTCTGCTGATCTCTGCTACCTCCAGTATGTACAGTATAAGCTGTTACTCTGTGCCTGTACTGATAGTAAACTAGCTGCAGTGTGAGTCAATCGCTGCTACCTCCAGTATGTACAGTATAATCTGTTACTCTGTGACTGTATTGATAGTAAACTAGCTGCAGAGTGTGCTGATCTCTGCCAGCTCCAGTATGTACCATATAAGCTGTTACTGTGCCTGTACTGATAGTAAACTAGCTGCAGTATGTGCTGATCTTTGCTACCTCCAGTATGTACAGTATAAGCTGTTACTCTGTGCCTGTACTGATAGTAAACTAGCTGCAGTGTGCGGATTTCTGCTGCCTACTGTATGTACAGTATAAGCTGTTACTCTGTGCCTGTACTGATAGTAAACTACCTGCAGTGTGTGCTGATCCCTGCTACTTTCAGTATGTACAGTATTAGCTGTAAAGCCTGGTACACACATACAATTTTGATTCGCCAATTTTAGCTCTGTTCATGTAACGATCGGTGTCAGCACACAGAGAGAATCTGATTATTGGTGATCTGCAGTATCACCAAGAATACAGATCTATACCTGATTATGGATGATCTGCAGAATCACCAATAATACAGATATAGTACTAACCTCTGGACACCTCTAAATATATATAGTGAGTGTTTGGTGTAACAGTATGACTTTGAGTAAGTACAGGAGATACTGCTATAGGGAGTATAGAAACCTTCCAGCAGCCTGAGACTCTCCAAGGGTTGGAGTCAGGCTGAAGGTAGGAAGGACCAGAGAGTGAGTGACACCTGAAGGTGGATGTCACTGACTGATCTGGAGACTATCTCTTTAGAGGAGAGAGATAGCTCTCGAGGTCGAGCAAGCCAGGTCGGCAACACACGGACAGATAGAGTACAAAGACAGAAGGCTGATTCGGTATCCAAGGCAGGCAGGGTTTGGCAACGGAATATCAGATATGCGTGGTACCGAATCAGAGAGCAGAGGGATAGTCAGGAAAGCAATAGGTCATAACGAATATCAAACAATGCCTAGTCTTGGGTGTGAGGTCCGTGGTCTCTACACCCGGGAACTAGTCTGAAGTATAACAGAATGATAACACAAGTTCCCTAGTCTTGGGTGTGAGGTCCGTGGTCTCTACACCCTGGAACTAGTCTGAAGTATAACAGAATGATAACACAAGTTCCCTAGTCTGTGGGTGTGAGGTCCGTGGTCTTTACACCCTGGAACTAGTCTGAAGTATAACAGAATGATAACACAAGTTCCCTAGTCTTGGGTGTTAGGTCCGTGGTCTCTACACCCTGGAACTAGTCTGAAGTATAACAGAATGATAACACAAGTTCTGGCTCAGTGTGAATTCCCAGGTCCTCCTGGTTCAAACACACTGTTGGATCTGACTAAGGTCTGAGTGCTTCCACGTAGTGTTCGCAACGGCAGACAACTTGAGAGTGGCCAGCAGTAACCATATATAGAGCAGTGCTCTCTGGCACCACCCTTAAGTGATCAACCAATGGTTACCAGCTCCGAGGTCAGCTGACCGGCCTGGTCAGCTGATCCCCCCTTGGCCATCATAAAAGTTCTGCCTTTCAGCGCGCGCGCGCGCGTATTCCTAAACCTGTGTGAACTAACAGACTCAGCCACACCAGATGCACGCTGCTGCGTGCAAACCGCCGCGCTGGACGCGGAACCAGCCGCCTTGCTGTCAGTACATGCGGTGGCTTTTCCGCGTTCTGCCATGTTACCAGATGCACGCTTCCACGTGCAGACCGCCACGTTGGACGCGGAATCAGCCGCCTTGCTGTCAGTACACGTGGCGGCTTTTCCGCGTTCTCTCACAGTACCCCCCCCTGAGGGGTGAACTCCGGACATCTCCTACCCGGCTTTCCAGGATGCTAGTTATGGAATTCCTTTATTAACTCCTCCGCGTGCATACGACAGTCTGGCACCCAAGTTCTCTCCTCTATGCCATACCCCTTCCAGTGGACCAAATTACGGAGTTCTGCACAAGCCGTGAGTCCAGAATCTTCTCAATATCATACTCAGGTTGGTCATCAATCAACACGAGGGGGGGGAATCCACGTGCACTGCCGGCTTGAGCAAGAACACATGAAATGATCTCACACCTCGCATGCTGGTAGGGAGATCAATGGCATAAGTGACATTATTGATTTTCCTGGTCACTAGAAAAGGACCCACAAATCTAGGACCTAACTTGGGTGACAGTTGCTTTAGAGCCAAATGTCGCATGGACACCCAGACCAAGTCTCCTGGAAGAAATTCCCATTCTATGGAACGTCTCTTGTCAGCCTGTTTTTTCTGGTTCTGAAAAGCCCTCCCCAGATTTCTTTCAACCATTCCCCAAATCTGTTTCAAAGACTTCTGCCAGTTCTCCAGTGCTGGAAACGGAGTAGAAGCCACTGGCAATGGGGTGATCTTAGGTAACCTTCCCATCACCACCTGAAATGGGGAAAATCCTGAGGAGGAACTCTTCAGATTGTTGTGTGCAAATTCTGCAAACGGCAAAAATTTAACCCAGTCGGTTTGTGCATCTGCAACATAACACCTCAGAAATTGTTCCATAGACTGATTCGTTCTTTCAGTCTGGCCATTGGTCTGTGGGTGGTAGCCTGATGAGAAAGAAAGCTCCATGTCTAACTGATGGCAGAATGCCCTCCAAAACTTGGAAACAAATTGGACTCCCCGATCTGACACTATATTTTCCGGAATGCCATGCAGCCGGAAAATATGCTGGATGAAGAGATCGGCCAATTCCTGGGCCGAGGGGAGTCCTTTCAGGGGGACAAAATGGGCCATCTTACTGAATCGATCGACTACCACCCAAATGACCTTCATGCCCTCAGACCTGGGGAGCTCGCCCACAAAATGCATGGACAAATGGGTCCATGGTTCACTCGGGACTGGCAGAGGCTGTAATGGTTCAACAGGTGCCTGACGGGAGGGTTTGCTCCTAGCACACACTGCACATTCCCTCACATACTCCTTGCAGTCAGTTGCCAATGACAGCCACCAAGCACATCTAGCAATGAGATCCTGAGTTCTGGTGGCCCCAGGATGCCCAGCATTCTTGTGGGAATGGAACAGCTGCAATATTTGTAGGCGAAAAGGCAATGGTACAAACATGACCCCCTCAGGCTTCCCCTCTGGTACATCTTGTTGGAACGGACCCAACATGACTGTCCAGTCTTTCCAGGTCTCAGTGACAGCCAGAACCATCTTCTGAGGAACAATGGTTTCTGGGTCTGAGGGCTGTGCTGTCTCGGGCTCAAAACATCTGGATAAGGCATCAGCCTTGATGCTCTTACTACCAGGGGTATACGTGATTACAAATCTGAATCTTGAGAAAAATAATGACCACCGGGCCTGTCGGGGGCTAAGTCTCTTAGCGCCTTCAATGTACTCCAAATTCTTGTGGTCAGTGTAAACAGTAATGGTATGTTCTGCTCCTAATAGCCAATGTCGCCATTCCTCAAAGGCCAATTTGATGGCTAGAAGTTCCCTATTGCCTATATCGTAGTTTTTCTCTGCGGGTGAAATCCTACGGGAGAAATAGGCACAAGGATGCAGTTTTCCCTGCAAACCAGAACGCTGAGACAGCACAGCCCCTACCACTACCTCTGAGGCATCTACCTACATGATAAAGGGAAAGGTGACGTCAACATGTCTCAGTATGGGTGCAGAACAGAACAGTTTCTTCAGAGTGGAGAAAGCAGCATGGGCCTCAGGGGACCAGTGGTGAGTATCTGCCCCTTTCTTGGTGAGACTGGTGAGAGGTGAAATCACCATGGAGTACCCCTTTATGAACCTCCTGTAGTAGTTGGCGAACCCCAGGAATCTCTGGAGAGCCTTCAGTCCCACAGGCTGAGGCCACTCCAAGACAGCTGAGACTTTTCCAGGGTCCATAGAGAGGCCAGAGGTCGAAATTATGTACCCCAGAAAGGCGACAGAGGTCACTTCGAAAATGCACTTCTCCAATTTAGCGTACAGCATATTTTGTCTTAACTTCTGTAACACAAACTTAACATGTTTCCTGTGTTCTGAGAGGTTGGATGAGAAAATTAGTATGTCGTCTAAGTACACCAAGACGAATTTGCCCAATACCTCTCTGAAGACCTCGTTAATCAGCTCTTGGAAGATGGCCGGGACGTTACACAACCCGAAGGGCATCACTCAGGGCCGGATTTGTACTTCTTACCGCCCAAGGCCGACTATTACTAGCCGCCCCAACCGAAACCGTATCCTACCACCTCTTTCTACACACACCAATCCAAAAATTTTTGGGCCGATGGTGTCCACTATTGGGGCTAGTGCCGAGGTCTCCATGGCAACATGAAGTGAATCAATCATGTCACACGGGGGAACTGGTCAATCAAGCGATCTACAGGTAATGGGCGTTGTGGGAGCCTTCCACCACACACATAGTCAAAAGTGGCTCACAATTGGACATTGGGTGGGGTCAGCAATACGTAAAAGTGAGTCCTGTACCCACTGCTGTTTTCAGGGTAACAGTGCTGGCCAATCAATTAAAAAATGGGTACTGTGAGAGGCTGCCTTCTGTACTATTTGCTGGTGCTGCCCCTGGTCCTTTCATCCCCCACACCAAGTGCGTGGGACCCGGCCTTCTGTAACTGCCTGCAGCTGCTGCTATCTCATTGGTCAAGGTCTGGCTTTTTGCTAGTCACACACTGTTCACAAACGTTTGGTTAACGGCCTGCAGCTGCCTGTAGCACAGCACAGGCAGATGCCAGCTGGTACTAATAGTGCAGTTATCCTGACCACTTTCATTTGTTTGGACACTTGCAAATAATGCCCTGCAAATAATGCCCACTGTCTGCAGGCCGCCCCTTGTTTATCTGGTGCCCTAGGCCATGGCCTATGTGGCCTTGCCAGAAATCCGGCCATGGCATCACTAGGTACTCGGAATGCCCGTCGGGTGTGTTAAAGGCCGTCTTCCATTCATCACCGTCCCTGATACGCACAAGGTTGTATGCACCCCTCAAATCCAGCTTCGAGAAAATCTTAGCATTGGTGACCTGGGTAAACAAATCGTCTATTAAGGGCAGAGGATAACGATTTTTTACTGTAATTTTATTCAAGCCTCAATAATCAATGCATGGGCGGAGGCCTCCATCCTTCCTTTTCACAAAGAAGAAACCTGCCCCTGCTGGGGACCGAGAAGGACGAATAAAGCCCTTAGCTAAATTTTCTCGGATGTATTCCTGCATGGCTAATTTCTCTGGCCCAGATAAATTATAGAGATGACCTCTAGGGGGCATACAACCAGACCTGGGATCAATGGGGCAATCAAAAGGACGGTGTGGAGGAAGTTTATCTGCTGACTTGGGACAAAACACGTCCGCAAATTCTGAATACTGATCTGGCAATCCCTCCATGTGAATCTTGGTTTTACCCAAGGTTACCTTCGCTAGACAATGACGATAACAATGGGTAGACCAGCTCGTTAGCTGACCTGTAGCCCAATTGATTTGAGGCGAGTGAAGTTGTAACCATGGCATACCAAGAATGATCGTGGAGGTTGTCATTCGCAAAACCAGAAACTGTAAATTCTCTTTATAGAGCACCCCCACCGTAACCCTTAACTCTGGGGTCTGAGACAGAGGGTGATTACTCTGCAAGGGGGAGTCGTCCACTGCAGTGATCCGAATCTGTTGTTTCAACGGGGAAATTGGGATCCCCAATTTCTTAGCAAATTCGTAATCCATAAAGTTGGCTGCTGAGCCAGAGTCAACGAAGGCCTCAGTGGTCTCTGTCTTATCCTTCCAAGATATAGTACAAGGGAGGAGCAAACGTTTATCGTCTAGAGGCAAAGACTGCTTGGGACAACTCTGAACTCTATGACCCTCCTCTGCACAGTATAGACAAAGCTGTTTTGCTTTTCTGCGCCTCTGCTCCACCCGGGACAATTTCGACTGCCCAATCTGCATTGGTTCTGGTGGAGGTGAGTCGGGTGGAGAAGAATCAGATGGAAATGAATCAGGTTGAGGCGCGGTGTAGGAAACATATCTCACATCGTTCCTACCCCGAGTCTGTCTCTGATAACGTAGGCGACGATCAATTCTGATGGCTAATGAAATGGCCTCATCAATAGACTTCGGTTCGGGGTGACCCAACATCAGATCAGAGACCGCGTCTGACAACCCTGACAAAATACAGTCCAGAAGTGCGAATGAGTCCCATCTAGCTGAAACTGCCTATTTCCTGAACTCAGCTGCATAATTTTCCAACGGACCCTTGCCCTGCCGTAAAGTCTTGAGCTTCCGCTCAGCGGTAGAGGCAATGTCCGGATCATCATAAATTATAGCCATAGCTTTAAAAACTTCCTCAACTGAGGCTAGAGCTTCATTCCCTAGCTGAAGATTATATGGGAATCCCCTGACAACAGAGTCTTAATGAACGTAATTCTCTGTGCCACGGTTCCCGAAGAATTAGGTCTCAACTCAAAATACAATAACACTCGATTTCTAAAGTTCTGAAAGTCAGATCTGTGACCAGAAAACCTTTCGGGTACAGGCATACGTATGTCTGTGCTAGGAGGAGATCGCACTGTATTCACAGCCGTCTGAAAGACTTGTACAGACCCAGATAATGCGTTGATCTGAGTCTGATGACTGTCCAGCACTCGGATGAAAGTTTCCACCAAGGTGGTGAGTGCATCAAGACGGCTGTAAAGTGCGTCCATTTGGGTTTCGTCTGCCGTTCTGTAACGATCGGTGTCAGCACACAGAGAGAATCTGATTATTGGTGATCTGCAGTATCACCAATAATACAGATCTATACCTGATTATGGATGATCTGCAGAATCACTAATACAGATATAGTACTAACCTCTGGACACCTCTAAATATATATAGTGAGTGTTTGGTGTAACAGTATGACTTTGAGTAACCCACCTGATGAGCAGGTGGCCCTAGGCAGTACAGGAGATACTGCTATAGGGAGTATAGAAATCTTCCAGCAGCCTGAGACTCTCCAAGGGTTGGAGTCAGGCTGAAGGTAGGAAGGACCAGAGAGTGAGTGACACCTGAAGGTGGATGTCACTGACTGATCTGAAGACTATCTCTTTAGAGGAGAGAGATAGCTCTCGAGGTCGGGCAAGCCAGGTCGGCAACACACGGACAGATAGAGTACAAAGACAGAAGGCTGATTCGGTATCCAAGGCAGGCAGGGTTTGGCAACGGAATATCAGATATGCGTGGTACCGAATCAGAGAGCAGAGGGATAGTCAGGAAAGCAATAGGTCATAACAAATATCAAACAATGCCTAGTCTTGGGTGTGAGGTCCGTGGTCTCTACACCCGGGAACTAGTCTGAAGTATAACAGAATGATAACACAAGTTCCCTAGTCTTGGGTGTGAGGTCCGTGGTCTCTACACCCTGGAACTAGTCTGAAGTATAACAGAATGATAACACAAGTTCCCTAGTCTTGGGTGTGAGGTCCGTGGTCTCTACACCCTGGAATTAGTCTGAAGTATAACAGAATGATAACACAAGTTCCCTAGTCTTGGGTGTGAGGTCCGTGGTCTCTACACCCTGGAACTAGTCTGAAGTATAACAGAATAACACAAGTTCCCTAGTCTTGGGTGTGAGGTCCATGGTCTCTACACCCTGGAACTAGTCTGAAGTATAACAGAATGATAACACAAGTTCCCTAGTCTTGGGTGTGAGGTCCGTGGTCTCTACACCCTGGAACTAGTCTGAAGTATAACAGAATGATAACACAAGTTCTGGCTCTGTGTGAATTCCCAGGTCCTCCTGGTTCAAACACACTGTTGGATCTGACTAAGGTCTGAGTGCTTCCACGTAGTGTTCGCAACGGCAGACAACTTGAGAGTGGCCAGCAGTAACCATATATAGAGCAGTGCTCTCTGGCGCCACCCTTAAGTGATCAACCAATGGTTACCAGCTCCGAGGTCAGCTGACCGGCCTGGTCAGCTGATCCCCCCTTGGCCATCATAAAAGTTCTGCCTTTCAGCGCACGCGTGCGTATTCCTAAACCTGTGTGAACTAGCAGACTCAGCCACACCAGATGCACGCTGCTGCGTGCAAACCGCCGCGCTGGACGCGGAACCAGCCGCCTTGCTGTCAGTACATGTGGCGGATTTTCCGCGTTCTGCCATGTTACCAGATGCACACTTCCGCGTGCAGACCGGCGCGTTGGACGCGGAATCAGCCGCCTTGCTGTCAGTACACGCGGCGGCTTTTCTGCGTTCTCTCACAGTTCATCAAATTCATTGTCTGCTGACCCTCTGCATGGGGGTGGTAAAATTGGTCAGTGATTGACCAATCAAAATTGTATGTGTGTATACATCTTTGATCTGATCTATGCCAATACTGATTGTAAATTATCTAAATAAAGGACATGGGGACATCCAATATTTCGATGGGCAGGCCCGTTATCTGTAGCTTACACCGCTGCTAAGTTCATGTAAATTTGGCCCCACCCATGGCCACGCCCACTCACTGTATGGCCACGCCCGTTTTTTGCCCTGGCGCGCACTACCCACCTTGTGCCCACAGGTGCCACCTGTCAGGAACCGGCCCGCGGCACGCCTGCGTATACGGTTCCCGACTGTGGGTTTGACCAGATCAAGCGGGGAGCAGCCTTATTCGAGCTAAAACAAGGCTGGGACCCCTCAGAACACCTCTCACTGCCACCACTAGCTGTTCGCTAGACACTTCCACTCTGCTGACGAGTCCTCAGCGCGCACTCCGCGTTTTCGTATTCGGGTCAGCTTTGCGGAATACGGGAACGCCACGCACCCACACACACACAGTTGCAATCTTACATTGTAGTGAAGCAAAAACCCACTAACAGTCGTTCCGAACGATACTGTTAGCCACTCTGCTGTCGCTACTCACACTGGCGTTTTTTGTACGTTGGGTCAGCTGCGTGCTTTAGGCCAACGTATGACAAACACCCCCACACGCAATGCAATTACAATTTCATATGGTAGTGTTGCTCAAGCATACAATTAGGCATGGACTATACACAGTTGCACTTCAATCTCTTCTAGGCTATGAGTGTTAGTTTAGCACAGCAGAAGTCAAGCTTATTAAATAACGATTTAATATTCCATAAAAAACGTGGAACAATGCAGAACAGAATATATACAAAAGATTACAAAAAACAAAATAAAAAGTTACAAAGATAAAAGTTACAAAAATACAAGTTACAAAAATACACACAAAGCGATTTCGCTTACCAAAATAAACGGGGAAATAAACGTACCAGCGTATCTGGCGTTGTTGCGGGAGTACGCACTTCTGGTCAGGAACCAGGTTAGTTCTAGCCGTGTGTGCTACCTCCAAGAACTACAAGTTGTGGCTATCCTAGCTGCGGTTTTATACTATGAAATACGCCTGGAGGCTGCAACTTCCTTGGGGAGGGAAGGAACTAGTTTTTAATTAAATCTCAGACATAATGGGATTTCCAGAGATCCACATGTGAAAAATGTACTATAGCCCACATACATGAAAAGATTTCCCTAGTCCAAGTTACAGGTGACAACCCCATTGTTGACAGTATTTCCTAGCTGATCAAAGATAAGGATATAGTTTGCACCTTCAATTTCCTCACAGTGAAATAGTGTTTAACACACATGTCAACTTTTGGTGCAGCGACTCTTCCTGACTTAGCCTAGAGTTCTTCACTTCCTCAACAGAAGTGTAAATGTTTCAAGTGTCAAGGACTTCAACACTTCAATCATTTCCAGTAGGCTATCAAATACATTTCAAACATTCAGGTGTCAGCTTCCCCCTGTCCCCAAGACTCTGGCAGGCTTGCCTTGTATAATGGGACAATGGCTGACACCAGACTCAAAAGCCATGCCGACCAGCCTATTCTTCCTCAATTGGCAGCTAATTAGCAGTAGACACAGTTTCCCCTGCTGGACAATGGGGCAGAGGTAATGGACATCTACATACAGAATTACATTAGACTTCAGTTTACTCTGGCCAGGTGACCAATTACTCCCAAGCACAATACACATCTGAGGTTTTACCCAGTAGACAGAAACAGGACAGAAATATGTTCTGTTATTATCCTTAACATTATCAGCCTCATAACTAGCGGCTATATTCCTGACACCACTGATCTCCAATGACCCTAGGAACTCCCCTGTTGCACATATTTTACATATTATATTATAATTTTTCGCTGTAGTGCCCCTTTAAAGAGTCATCAACTCTGCGCAGAAGAACATTGGGTCACCTCTGGCATTGCCGGACTTCCTACAAGCCTCCCGACTGAAGTCAAGGGCAAAAAGGATTTTGAACGACCCCTCCCATTCCAGCAGGCACTACTTTAACCACCTCTCCTCAGGCCGCCGCATCAGGTTCATCCCCACCAGGGCCAGGAACTCCTTCACTCAGGCTGTCCATCTCCTGAAAGCTAGTCTCAGTAATATCCCCCCTAGCTCCCATACTTTCTCCTCAGGCAGTGTCAGACTGAGAGGTGAAAGAACTGAGGAAATCCACCTGCTGGCCAAGCAGCAGTAGCCCTGTGTTATCACTCCCAATAGAAACCTGCAGCAAGTCTTCACTGTGAGCACCAATATATGATTACTGCTGCTTAGCCAGCAAGTGGATTTCCTCAGCTTTCCCACCTCCCAGTCCAACACTGCTCTCAGGCATCTCTTTATTGTTGTTCCTGCCTCGTCTCCACCCTCTTTGTATTATGACATGTATAATTGCATGTCCTCAGTCTGTTACTGCAATATTACCAATGCCATATGTACCCCAAATAATTCCGGCCCGGGTGAGACTTCGGTAGTATTCGGCGCATAAAGTGGATACAGATTCTGAGAATCACTGAGGCAACTCCTAATGACTGCATTCTGCAGTCCTTGCTTTTACCAGCTTACTTAAAGGGAACCTAAAATGAGAAGGGTAGGGATGTTTCCTTTTAAAAAATACCAGTTGCTTCTCAGTCCTCTTGATCTCTTTGGCTGCAGTAGTGGCCGAATCACACACCTGAAACAAGCATGTGGCTCAGAGGTGGCCTTAGGCCCCGTTCACACTTGCGTTTTGGCAAGTAAACGGACCGGATCCTGATCGGATCCTGACCTGATCCTGATCAGAACCGTACGGTTCCGATCCAGATCCGGTCCGTTTGTATCAGGCATGCTTCAGGCTGCCATCTGGATCCGTGGGCAAAAAATTGCAAAATTTAAAAAAAAAATGTTGGGGTCAGCAGAAGGTGCACCTGGTGCACCTGTAGAATCAGGTTCCTCCGCTGTAGGCCTCACCTCCACCTCCGACATTCTACCAAACAGCTCCAGCACGTCTGTCACTGCTGCTCCACTCCAGAAATGCTTGGCCCATGTGTCCCCATCCGAAATGGCCGCTTGGATACGCATAGGAAGTGGGGTAGAACATCAGGTTTTTGTAGGCAGTGTGTTCTGTGCCTTCCGTTACCCATTGGTTTCTGTGTTCCTGATGGTGCTGTCAGGCTCAGGTCCGGCTCCGGTCCGGGTGCGTGGGCCGGAGAGCCGGACCCAAAAAATAGCTCATGTTGGAAAAGAGTCCGGATCCGATCCGGCTCCGTACTGTACGGAACGGACACGTGTGAACGTCCGCATAGCCTTTACATTGCTATGCGGAACGTACGTTCCATTTGTACAGTATGCGGTCCGGATCAGATCCGGAAAATCCGGATAGCGAACGCTAATGTGAACTGGGCCTTAAGTACGCGGGGCCTGGGGCGAGTGTCATATGCGGGGCCTAGAGACATATGCTGTGGATACACACGTTGTGGAAGCACACACTCTGTATAGGTTAGATAGGTAGGTGCCTCCAGTATAGGTTAGATAGGTAGGTGCCACGCAGTATAGATTAGATAGGTGCCCACCTGCAGTATAGATTAGATAGGTGCCTGCAGTATAGATTAGATAGGTGCCTGCAGTATAGATTAGACAGGTAGGTGCCCCGCAGTACAGATTAGATAGGTAAGTAGGTACCCTGCAGTGTAGATTAGATAGGTGCCTGCAGTATAGATTAGTTAGGTGCCAGCCTGCAGTATAGGTTAGATAGGTGCCAGCCTGCAGTATAAGTTAGATAGGTGCCAGCCTGCAGTATAGATTAGATAGATAGGTGCCAGCTTGCAGTATAGAATAGATAGATAGGTGCCAGCCTGCAGTATAGATTAGATAGGTGCCTGCAGTATAGGTTAGATAGGTGCCTGCAGTATAGGTTAGATAGGTGCCAGCCTGCAGTATAGATTAGATAGGTGCTAGCCTGCAGTATAGGTTAGATAGGTGCCAGCCTGCAGTATAGATTAGATAGATAGGTGCCAGCTTGCAGTATAGATTAGATAGATAGGTGGCAGCCTGCAGTATAGATTAGACAGGTGCCTGCAGTATAGGTTGGATAGGTGCCAGCCTGCAGTATAGGTTAGATTGGTGCCAGCCTGCAGTATAGATTAGATAAGTGCCCCACAGTATAGATTATATAGGTAGATGCCCCGCAGTACAGGTTAGATAGCAAGGTGGCTGCAGTGCTGGGGAGAGCGGGCATAGTTGTTAAAACTCACGTGTCTTCACCGATGCTCACAGTCATAGCTACCATCTATTTCCTCTCCCAGCATCTGTGTATTGGTAACAGTGCCCCCCTGTGGTGACATGCGGTCACGTCATCATAGGGGGCGCTGTTACCAATACACAGATGCTGGGAGAGGAAATAGATGGTAGCTCTGAGCATAGGATGAAGACACGTGAGTTTCAACAACTATGCCCGCTTTCCCAAGCATTGCAGAGGGTGCGGGGCCTCCTCAGGTGCGGGGCCTGGGGCGATTGCCCCACTTGCCACCCCCAAAGGCCAGCTCTGATGTGGCTAATCCAGTCTGAGTTCAGTCAGCGTACCTGATCTGCATGCTTGTTCAGGGGCTGTGGCTAAAAGTACTAGAGACACAGGATACACAGGAGGGTCCGGCAACTGGTATTATTATAAAAGGAAAAATCCATATCCTTCTCACCTTTAAAGGGAAGGTTCAGGGAGGGTGGGTAAAAAATCAAAATCAATTTCCACTTACCTGGGGCTCCCTCCAGCCCGTGGCAGGCAGGAGGTGCCCTCGCCGCCGCTCCGCAGGCTCCCGGTGGTCTCCGGTGGCGCGCCCGACCTGGCCAGGCCGGCTGCCAGGTCGGGCTCTTCTGCGCTCCAAGGCCCGGAACTTCTGCGTCCCACGCCGGCGCGCTGACGTCATCGGACATCCTCCGGGCTCTACTGCGCAGGCGCAGTAGTTCTGCGCCTGCGCAGTAGAGCCCGGAGGACGTCCGATGACGTCAGTGCGCCGGCGTGGGACGCAGAAGTTCCGGGCCTTGGAGCGCAGAAGAGCCCGACCTGGCAGCCGGCCTGGCCAGGTCGGGCGCGCCACCGGAGACCACCGGGAGCCTGCGGAGCGGCGGCGAGGGCACCTCCTGCCTGCCACGGGCTGGAGGGAGCCCCAGGTAAGTGGAAATTGATTTTGATTTTTTACGCACCCTCCCTGAACCTTCCCTTTAAGCTTTATCCAATCCTTGAAATCCACTAAATTTGCTTTGCATATACTTCCTGATCCAACACTGGATTATGGTAAAGTGCACATTACTTTACAAAACCTGCTTGGTTGCAACTTATTTCTTATGCATTAAGGCCTCTTTCACAGTGGGACGTTGAAGTTGCACGTTATAAAAAATTATAACGCAGACTAACGCACAGCAATACAAATTCTGTGCGACATTCACAGTGCACACGTTGCGTTGTGTGTAACGTAGCAATATTTAGAAAGTTCTGCATGCTGTGCGTTTAGCAATACATTTGCTGCCTTATGTGTGTTGCACATGCTTAGTAAGGTTTTTTTTTTTTTAATGTAACGCATGCGCTGTTTTCATTCCATCAGTATGCAACGAAAACAGTGCACCGAGAGCACATAACGCAGTGCAAAATAACGTCCAATTTCATAACCTACATGCACGTTGTGTGACTTTAACGTTGCATCAAACGCAATGTCCCACTGTGAAAGAGGCCTCAATGATCGAATGCTGGGACAATTGCTTCGGGTTTATGTGTTGCATTTAATCATCTTAGTTAATAACTAGCGTTTGACAAAGGCATCAATTGTCAAGCGGACTTAACAATAACTTTCAAATTTACTTGTGCTACAGGTGTGGAGGCATGCATGAGTGAGGTGGTGGGGCTGACAGAGGGTTCTAAAAAAAGTTCCCCTGATGGCTACTCACCTCGGGTGGGGGAAGCCTCCGGATCCGATCGAGGCATCCCCTGTCCTCCTGTGTCCCACGGCGGTCTCACTGTGCCCCTCCAAATAGTGGGGATGTAAATATTTACCTTCACGGCTCCAGCGGGGGCGCAGTGTCGGCTCTCTGCTCGGAGATAGGCGGAAATAGCCAATCGCTGTTGGTCCGCTCTACTGCGCAGGCTCAAGTCTCCTGTGCCTGCATAGCCGACAGAGATTGGCTATTTCCGCCTATTTCTGTGCTGAGAGCCGCAACAGTGCCCCCGCTGGAGCCAGGGATGGTAAATAAATCAGCGCTTATCGGGCTTGTCGGTGGAGGATTCCGGAACTTTTCGGGGGAGCCAGCGCTGAACTGCCTACAGCTACAGGGATGGGGGAAGCCTCATTGGGACCCTAAGGCTTCCCCCTCCCGAGCCGAGTACCCCCAGGGGATGTGTTTTTTGTTACAGTCTCTTTAAACATTTGTATGTTTTTTAATGGTATAATTATCAATAAAATTTGTATTTTCAGATTTAAAAACTGGTCTCCATATTATTATCTGAATAGTTTTTGAGCAATGTAGGGAAACATACAGCAGACAAGTCACTGATTCCATATGGTAGCAGAGAAGAGCAAATGGGCAGTAGGGCCCTCCTAAATAGGTGTACAATCTAAGGGTAAATTCAGCTTCCATAAAAGAGAAATCATTACCTTTTGAAATGTTGTTCAGCACTATTCTATTAGGAGTGTTTTCACTGTCAGGTGCTAGTGTTTTGGACTGCACTCCCTGCTATGTATGGTATACTCCTCCTAGGCTAACGGCTGCACATCTATCCATGCTTGTGGTTCCACGCTGCCCAGCGGATAACTGTCCAGTGGAGAGGATACATTTCACTATTGATTTGGTGGTAATGCAACAAATTCTGCTAGCTCTTCAGAAACACTGGCCGGAGTGTAAACGGCACAAGCTGGCATGCTGACACTGTTATAAGACAGTGCAGCCATCACATAAGGTGAGAGTCATTGATTTTATTTGTACACACACAGGGATTTGCATACAGTATACGGGAAGAATGAACTTGCTGTGCAATTTTAAAACACACATAAATTCGCATTGCGAACTGCACAGTAATGGTCAAAAATCCCAGGAAACCTTGCAAAAGGAAAAGATGACCTCAGCAAATTGTAAATGCACAAAAATCACGAACAGAATTTTGATTGCATGGCATTGCGTTTGCAATTTTTAGTGTGTAAAGGCTCAGTGAATACACTGGCATTATTTTTTCTCTGGGATACAACACATTTGATTCTAATAAGTGTGGTCCCAGCCTTTTCTATGGCGCGGCGGGTAGCGGCGGATCGGCGACGAGCGGCGGCGATAGAATGTTACAAGCAGCTAGCAAAGTGCTAGCTGCATGTAACAAAAAAAAAATTATGCAAATCGGCCCAGCGGGGCCTGAGAAATCCTCCTGCGCAGGTTACCCCGAGCTGAGCTCGGGATAACCAGCAAGGAGGTTAAAGGAGAACTATAAGCCCCCCCCCCCCCGAAAAGAGTTAATTACCTGGGGCTTCTACCGTGCCACAGACGTCCTGTGCAGGTGCCAGGACAAAACGATCCTCCGGTCCCAGCCGCGGCTCACTTCCATTTTTTGCGACTTGATGTTGCGGGCCACTGTGCCTGCGCGGCCCTGGCTACGCGCGGCCTAGCTCAAGTTACCAGGAGCATCCTGCACAGGTGCTGGTGATGTGAGTGGGCGCAAGGATGCACTTGCCAAGGGCTGCACAGGTGCAGTGGCCTGCAACATTAAAGTCGCAAAAAATGGCAGTGAGCCGCGTTGGGGTACCAGAGGATCATTCTGTCCCGGAGGAGAAGCCCTAGGTAAGTCAAACTCTTTTTTTTTTGGGGGGGGGGGGGGGTGACAGTACTCCTTTAATAAGAATTTCCAGCTTTGAATGCTATACTGTATTCATCTTCCCAACGGCTAAGTGACTTGAGAATATGCCATTATTCAGCTATTCCACTAGATGGCAGACAGTGCACACTAGATATAAAACTTTGAAAGCTATGCCTGTGAAAATACTAAATAAAAGGGACTCTTTACAAGGAAAGGGAACCAAAAGGTAGATTTTAATCGCCTGTATCTGCCATCGGCTCACAATATTTGCTAACTTCTTCTGCACTAATAAGGCTGGAAATAGGTGGCCAGGGAATAACAAGAAATGCAAAGACAACCACAAATTAAAGGGAAGGTCCAGGCAAAATAAAAAAATGAGTTTCACTTAGGCCCGGTTCACATTAGCGTTCGCTATCCGGATTTTCCGGATCTGATCCGGACCGCATACTGTACAAATGGAACGTACGTTCCGCATAGCAATGTAAAGTCTATGCGGACGTTCACACGTGTCCGTTCCGTACAGTACGGAGCCGGACCGGATCCGGACTCTTTTCCAACATGCGCTATTTTTTGGGTCCGGACCACGCACCCGGACCGGAGCCGGACCTGAGCCTGACAGCACCATCCGGAACACAGAAACCAATGGGAAACGGAAGGCACAGAACACACTGCCTACAAAAACCTGACGTTCTACCCCACTTCCTATGCGTATCCAAGCGGCCATTCCGGATGGGGACACATGGGCCAAGCAGGTCTGGACTGGAGCAGCAGTGACAGACGTGCTGGAGCTGTTTGGCAGTATGTCGGAGGTGGAGGTGAGGCCTACAGCGGAGGAACCTGATTCTACACGTGCACCAGGTGCACCTTCTGCTGACCCCAACATTTTTTTCTTAAAATTTCGCTATTTTTTGCCCACGGATCCGGATGGCAGCCTGATGCATGCCTGATGCAAACGGACCGGATCCAGATCGGGTCCGGATTGGAACCGTACAGTTCTGATCAGGATCAGGTCAGGATCAGGTCAGGATCCGATCAGGATCCGGTTCGTTTACTTGCCAAAACGCAAGTGTGAATGGGGCCTTTTTACCTGGGGCTTCTACCAGTCCCATGCAGCCATCCTGTGCCCTCGTAGTCACTCACTGCTGCTGCAGTCCCCCGCTGGCAGCTTGCCAACCTCGGAGGTCGGCGGGCCACATTGCGTACATTTTTACGCATTCCCGCTAGTGCAGGATCATTAGCACATACATTTTACGCGTTACTAGTTCAATGCGTAAATTTTTACGCATTGAATCACTAACGCGTAAAAACAGGCCTAAACCAGAATGATAAGATGATGTTTTAGATCAAATTTATATCAAAATATATATTTTAAAGGTTTTACAAACTTAAGTACTCTGTAAATGTGACAATGCTTGATGATGGCTTGGTTCACTCTTAAATGCTAATTTCAAATTTGGGGAAAAAAAAACTCCCAGTAGCACAGTACAGTTTTGCACAACATATTGTGCTTAAAGTTAACCAGAGAGGATTAAAAGTTAGTTTTATACATACCTGGGGCATCCTCTAGCCCCATCCGCAT
Organism: Hyperolius riggenbachi; assembly: GCF_040937935.1. Taxonomy (NCBI): domain Eukaryota; kingdom Metazoa; phylum Chordata; class Amphibia; order Anura; family Hyperoliidae; genus Hyperolius; species Hyperolius riggenbachi. The sequence continues at coordinate 406,493,645 of NC_090646.1, read as the reverse complement.
GGATCGCTCCCGCGCCGCAGTCCTCAGTCTTCTCCGTCTTCTGTACCGTGTCCCGTAACTTCAGCCAGTCGAAGCAAGCAGAGTACGCTCTCTCCAGCGGAGAATAGTACTGCGCAGGCACAGTAGCTCCCAGCCGCCAGACAGAGAGATTGAACTGCGCATGCTCAAACTAGCCGTAGCCGTGGCTGGCCGAAGTTACGGGACCCGGTACCGGAGGTGGAGAAGGCTAAGGATGGCAGCATGGGAGCGATCTGTGCATATGAGGCTAGAGGAAGCCCCAGGTATGCATAAAACTTTTACTTTTAATCCTCTCTGGTTAACTTTAAAAATCAATAGCTAATGAGAAAAAACATGCATGTTTAAACACAGATGAAGGCGCAAATTTGCATGCACAAAAAGTTCATGTTTTCCACGCAGACAAATGTGCACCCTGCCTAATACTGACAATATCTACAAGAAACATACACCCATTACAACAAACAAAGGAAAGGGCCCATGCAAGCTAAATGAATAGGCGGAAACAAAAAGTAAGGCAACGAGTAAATTATATATCCTGAGGCACTGAGTACCTGATCAGACTCTGCAAAAATTGGAGCTTGGTCAGAGGCTGAAGGCGATGATCTACGTGAGATTATATGCTTATCAACTACTGTATGTGTCATGCTGGGCCTACACGGCCCAGGATTCTTCTTATCAATCGAGCCGCTGATGTATTATGGATATCCAATGAAGTTATTACATGCTGTGCTTCCTAGCAGGATGGATGTGACTTTGTATCATCCTTTGCATCACAAATTGTTACTCCTTCTCATTTCCAGAGTTTGGATTTCTGCATGTGTATTTGGTTTACAGGCTTGCCACTGGGTTATTTTGTTATATAAGTTAGGTCCATTCCAGAGAATATCCCAGCTTTTCAGATGTGTATCTGTTTCAATAGTTTTGTGTAATAAAATATAATTTATACTTTTTTATATGGTATTCTGTATAAGTCAATTTATTACCTAATTTCTTGACCAAATTAGCAACAAGGATGGCTCTCCTGGCCCTGCAACTACCTCCATGTTTTCTTTAACACTTGGGTGAGCCTGCAATGCACTTCACTGCTTGGATTCAAATATTTGAGAATTAAATACTTGCATTAAATAAGAATGTATTACTTGATGCTAAAAATGAGCTTTATATTCTACACTTTAAAGATAGCATACAAAACATATGCTGTATGCTTCAGCCCTCACTTCATTGTAGAACTTATTTTGCAACACGGTTGCAGAAAGATATAAATTCATGAAAGGCTAGATAAAAAATCTGGACATTGAAATACCGCATTCGGTATTTTAGACTTTTGTGTGCTGATTCATAAAAATGTTCACAGGTGCAGTAGAAGGTCAGTAATTTACCGAACTTCAATAGACAAAAACTTGTTCAGTAAAAGCAGAGCAGTGTGGAGATTCTCTGTGTTGTTTGGGCATTACAATAGTAAATGGCATCCCCACATCCCTATAGATCAGGGGTGTCCAAACTTTTTTCAAAGAGGGCCAGATTGGATGAAGTGAACATGCCGGAGGGCCGAACATTTTTCCAAACATTCTTTGAACAATTACAATTAAATGCAAATGAATTATTTTGCATAAAAGCTGAGTTTTCAAAATGTATTTGAAATAAATTTAAAAAAAAAACTTACCTGCACTAATGGGAAGGGTGAAACTGAGATCTGTGCTCCAGCAAACAGGCTTGGTCCGGTACAAAGGCAGTGGTTTTGATGCGCAAAATGTCACGCAGATGAGAGTCACTCAGTCTTGTCCTCACACGATTCTTGTTGAAGTTCATGGCAGAGAATGTCTTCTCACACAAATATGTTGAGCCAAACAAGCTCAGCATTTTCTTAGCCTGTGTTCGAATCTCCTGAAACCTGCCCTTATCCAGTTGGCGGTAAAAGTTCACAAGAGAGAGTTGTTGGTAACGACTGCGTAACTCGCTGTCACATTGCAGCTCAATGAGCTCAAGCTGCAGCTGTTCTGGAGCATCATCTGCGTCAACAGAGAATGGAGAGGAGAAAAGGCTGATCTCCTTTTCAATAGCTGCAAAATCTTGAAAGCGCTGTTTAAACTCTTCAGCCAGAGATGCGATGCCTGCTGCATACCTGCTCATTTGCACACTGATATTGTCCTGTGAAAAACTGTTCATTATTTCCTGCAATGCTGGGAAATGTATGGTATTGGCCTGTGTTTGTGACAAATGCCTTTGGAAAAGTTGCAGCTTTCTTCCAAATGCCTTGAGGTGTGAATGAAGCTGGTTCACCGCTGCATCTTTTCCCTGAAGACTCGTGTTTAGTACATTCAGATGACTTGTTATGTCAACTAGAAACCCCAAATCAGCCAGCCAAACAGGATCAGATAGTTCTCGCATCGGTTGTCCCTTTGTTTCCAAGAATTCTTTTATTTCCTTTCTGAGAGAGTTAAAACGCTGCAGCGCAGACCCTCGACTGAGCCATCTAACATCGTTGTGATATAAAACATCTTCATATTCAGCATGGATGTCCAGTAGAAACTGTTTGAACTGACGGTGGTACAGAGCTTTAGCACGAATAAAATTAATAGTCTTTACAACCGGTTTCATAACATGATCATATTTGAGATATTTAGCACAGAGAACTTGTTGATGAATGATACAATGGAGTTTAATAGCTTTACCTCCTTCTTCAATAACCTTGTTACAGATTAGGGTTGATAAGCCACTTCGTTCACCAGCCATAGCAGGTGCCCCATCAGTAATAATCCCAGAAACTTTGTTCCAGGGCAGTTTCATGTCATCTATTGCAGAACTAACAGCAACAAATAAATCTTTTCCTCTAGTTTGGTCCTTAAGGCTCTGGAGGTCAAGTAGCTCTTCAGTCACATTTATTTCATCGTCCACCCCTCTCAAAAAAATCAGCAACTGAGCTGTGTCAGATAGGTCTGTGCTTTCATCACAGGCTATTGAAAAGAAGTCAAAAACCTCTCCTTTGGACATCAACTGTCTCTTAATATCTGATGATATGTCTTCAATTCTGCGTGCTACAGTGTTACGAGCCAGGCATATATTGGCAAACTCTTGCTTTTTCTCAGGACAGATATTTTCAACCATTTTCATAACGCACTCTTTAATAAAATCACCCTCAGTAAAAGACTTGCTATTTTTAGCAATTAACAATGCCACATCATAGCTTGCCCTTGTGGCATTTTCATTTGACTCACGGGCTCTTGTGAAAAATCGCTGTTGTGAAGTTAAAACCGCTTCAAGTTGCTTTAACTTTTCGCTGCGGTCACGCCCTGTTAGTTTGTCATATGTGCTGCTATGCTTTGTCTGGTAGTGTCTTTTGATATTAAATTCTTTATAAACGGCCACAGTCTCTTGACATATCAGACAAACACAGTTATTCCTTATTTCTGTGAAAAAAAAATCCACTTTCCACCTTTCCTGGAAACGGCGGCCCTCACTGTCAACTTTCCTTTTCTTACTTGTAGTAGCCATTTTTTAAATTGGGCAGAAGGGGGAGGGTGAAGGATGCAGTGTTGTTTGAACTTGGCAGGTTTAAGTATTACTTGCTTTCAAAACTAGGCCTACCCCTGTCCAGCTCCCGGTATCCAAGCACATTAAATTGCTGTCTCACAGTCTTCTGTTCAACTGGCTGTCTCTCTGGCTCCTGTCTCAGCTCACTCACTCTGCAGTACTCCTGACCCCCTCCTTTCTCCTTTCCTTTGACCTTTGAGGCTCCTTGAGGCTCTCAGTGCTGGCAGTCCGTCCACTGTGTCACAGGCATATGACATCACTCGCCTGTGCCCGCCCCTGTGCCCGCCCCTCCAGCTGTGCTCTGTGAGAAGGGGGTGTGTAGACCCTCGCCGCCATCACCCGCCCCTCGCCGCCGTCACCCGCCCCTCGCCGCCGTCACCCGCCCCTCCACTCAGCTCAGCCGCGTCACACCGCCACGCCCCACACCACGCTTATGCGGCCCATGATGCGGCCAGAACGCGGCCGCAACGCGGCCAATGATGCGGCCAGAACGCGGCCCATGATGCGGCCAGAACGCGGCCGATGATGCGGCCAGAATGCGTCCAATGATGCGGCCAGAATGCGGCCGACGGGCCGCATTGCCTAAAACAGTGATGGCTGTCCAAAGGGCCACATCTAACTGCCCGGCGGGCCGCGAATGGCCCGCGGGCCGGACTTTGGACATGCCTGCTATAGATGTACATGTTTGTAATACAGCTTCTGCTCGCTCTGAATCTGTCTATTAGTCTTTCTTGTAACCCTTCCAATGCTGGTCTAGTAAAAAAAAATGCTGGTTGCATATAATATGCTGTAAATAATGTTTTAGAGCAAAGTTGAAATGTAGGGTTATATTCCGCTTTAACATATTATTTAATTGCCACAGCTTAGAAGAACCTCCAGGAGATATTACACATGCCATGCTTAGGTAATTACCTACTAGCTCCTCCTCATCTTCAAACAGGAACCTTAAGGGATAAATGGCCGAACAGCCGCAGGGGAAGCGTCTTTTGTTCCAATCTCTCTGCTCGCTGCCTGAGGGAGTAGAAAAGCTGGAACCTCCCCAAAAGCCTGCGCAACCTATCAGCATCCGATCAGTGGGACTTGCAGGATACAGAGGCTGTTTCTATTGGCTTCTGCTCCTGTCAGTCATAGATTAGCCCTTTCTGCTTGTGTGAATCACAGCTGGCTTCCCACAGTCTTGCAGCACAGTCTCCACATTGATTACGCCCCACCAGAGGTTCCGGTAAAATTTCTAGACTTTACCGCATGTTGTAGTCTTTATGAATTGACATTTACTGACATTTGTTGAGGTATTTACCGCACAAGTCGGTAATTTACCTCACTGCTCATTAATTTCAGCTTTTCATGTGGTAATAGCCTTAATGAATTGACATTTTCCTAAGTGCTCAGTAAAGTCAGCTTCTTTTTCATTAACGTATGCAGTAATGCTTTATGAATCGAGGCCAAAGTGGGGGAAATACTGGTGAATCCACAGTACTCTATATTGCAGCATTGAGACAGTAGGCAACTAGGTGTGCGTTTTTGATGTGATAGCATAGGAACTGATAAGAGATCAACTACTGGTAGAAAAAACAAACTAAACCTGTGTTGTTGAGAGATTGCTTGTGAAAAATTATTTAACCTTTGAAAATGCTATTATAATTGCATGTCAAACTGAAAATGTTGTGGCAGATGCAAAAATACTCAGTCAGGGGAATACAAGTGCAGTAAAGGCTGTAAATCCAGAATCTACTTCTGACACAAACATCCAGCCCCATATGCAATTACCTTTTTGTCCCGAGTTTTCTCCTACGTGATTATTTTTACATTTTGTCAATAAAATGTCATTTTAAGCCACCAGCAAGCATAAAAAAAATACTCAGAATATTTTGAGAGTACTTTTTTATCTACTTTTGGTACTTTTTAAATTTCAGAGTGCTAAAATGCTATTTTAAACACAAGATGAAAAATGATCTCCTATGAGAAAACTCAGAAGAAAAAGTAAATTGCATATGAGCCCCAGGCGCAAAACAAAGATGTAATAAGAAAATCATCTGAACTGTAGCACAGAGCTGCACATACACAAAACAAGTATTGTTTCAGGAGTGGCTCTGCACAGCATATTGCTAACTACAAAAGGGTCCTCTTATGCTGTGCATACATGGCTCGATTTTGCAGCTCGATCGATTCTGTAGGCGATTCTCTTATCTTCCGCCCGTTTTTCTTATCTTTTTGCATTGTCCTCAATGCAGAATCGAGCAGCGAAATGATCGGACATGTCGGAAATTATCTATTGAGCCATCTAAATGTCTCAGAATCGAGACGTGTATTTCCAGCATTCGACCCTCCTCTTTGGAGGGAAACAGGTTCCCAGCTTGCTTGCACATACCTGGCCCCAGAGTGTACTTCTTTTGGAGAGCGACCACACATGATACCATCTAAGTGGAGATGGGGTGATACTATCAACCTGCCTGTTTGGTTTGATGCCCTATTTGCAACCATCCCTTGGGAGTAAGATTTAATTTCATCAACTCTCGTTTTTTTGAGGTACTGCACCATTTTTGGCTCATATTATCTTTTTTTTTTTTTTACTTAAAGCGTACCTGAGACAAATGAAAAAAAAAAAAAGTTATATATACCTAGGACTTCCTCCAGCCCCCTTCAGGCTGTACACTCCCCCACTGTCCTCCTGGGCTGCATCGAACCTCCACTAGCCAGCTTGGTAACTCCTCCAGTCAAGGTGAGACGGCACATGCGCAGTCTGACTGTGTGCTCACCCCACTCGCATTGCAGTCATTGGGAGCATTCTGCACAGGCGTAGTAGTACTGCGCATGTGCAGAACACTCCCAACTCCCATTGCCAATGGGAGGTGCACAGCCAGGCATGTGCAATACGCTCAGACTGAAGTACTTAACAGGCCGGCTAGCAGAGGATCAAGGTGGCCTGGGAGGATGGTGAGGGTGCAAACAGCCTGAAGAGGGCTGGAGGAAGCTCCTTGCATGTATAAAATTTTTTAATCCTCCCATCTCAGGTTTCCTTTATGGTGCTCCGTCATCTTATTTTACCTTGATATTTCTAGCTATGCTGCATTCCCTGCACAGAATGCACAATGCCGGACCTGTAAGCAAACCAGACAATTTATGACAATCTGCCGTGGTTCTGCTGCTAAACAGGTTCAAGAACCTTCTTCTCCAGAAATTATTGTCTTACTGTAAGTGTGGATAAAGCTGGGACTTTCAGTTCAAATAAACTGTTATGCACTGTTTCTATTGCCACTACTAATCTGGGCCATTCTATTACCCAATGCTTGATACAGGTTCTGCTGTTTCTAGTCCACCTGAGGAAATCTACTTCCAGTACTTTTGAAAAAAAGATCACTACTGTGAAGCTGGTCTAAGCTGCTCTAATAGATCATATTCCTGTACTTGGTAGCCTGCTAGTGACTTTTACATTTCAACCAAACAGGGTGTAAGCCAAATTCTACATTGTAAAGAAAGGATCAGCTGTAATGGTCAGAGATCTTTCACTGCATTGGATCTGCAATTAGTAGAAGGTCTTATCTCAAAAGCTTCATGCTCTCATGTACAACCAGTATCCAGTGTCTCATCGCATATTGACAATGCATTGGGCTGTGCAAAGAACTTAGTACACAAAATTAAAGTGTGCCCAGATTTTCTTTTTTTTTTAAATTCTTTATTTAACAGTTTTAAGTATAAAACAAAGGACAACAAGGCAATATAGCGAGTGAAACAATATCACAACCAGGTGTAGGATACAACAGAGGTCAAATACACATGCAAATGTGAAATTCACACTATTACAGCAAGCCAGCACTGTACATAATAGAACTAGTATTTGACCATATATATTTCACATCTTCGGGGCAATATAGGATGCAATAGTAGAAGCAAAGTAGAGCACATGGGCTTCTGGCTAAAAACAGAGTTATTGGGTGACTGGGAGCCCAGAGGAAACAGACATCCCAGAACACCTATAAAGAATACATAATATTAAAGCCCATGTTTAACATGCCCAGGCTTAAAAAGGGATACTTCAGGTGCTATAACCCGGTTGGAAGAGAGCCCGGTAGAAGGTAAAGACATCTGTGGGTAGAAAGAAGGAGAAGAAAAAGTAAGAAGAGCAAGAACAAGAAAGAAAAGTTTGAGTCAATGTGGCGGAACACTTCTCTCACATGCACAAGTTAAGTGCGGGGTTCTCTAGTCAACTTGACTATCAACGCAAGGGGCAGGCACAAGCCAAAGCTATCACGGACGAGAAGTGGACAGCAGATCCTTGTATTTATCAGATTCCAGAAATTCATGCCAGGGCATCCAAGTGCGAGAGCATTGTTCATTAGTGTTATGAAGGTAAGCAGTTAGGGATTCCATTTCACAAATAAATTTGAGCTCTGCTATCCATTCTAGAATTGAGGGAGGATTAGTATACTTCCAATGCCTGGCTATCGAAACTCTTGCTGCTTGTAATAAATGTTTCATTAAGGATTTTTTGACCTTTTTGATTGGCTTATTTGTATGATATAGGAGATAGTAAGCAGGGTCTGCACTCGGGTCTGCATCTGTGAGTTCTTTAATATAAAACTGTACCTTAGACCAGAAATCCTTTATCAGATGACAATCCCAAAAGATGTGAAATAACGTCCCTGTGTGTTGCTTACATCTCCAGCAGTTTGGATCAGCAGTGGGATAAATTCTATGCAACCTGCTAGGTGTAAGATACCAACGAGTTAAGATTTTGTAGTTAGATTCTTGGACTCTAGAATATATAGAAGTTTTGTGGTTTAAGAGAATAATTTTATTCCACTGCTCATCTGTGAAAGAGGTCTGCAAGTCGGCCTCCCATTTTGTTTTTATTGTTTGTGACCAGGTCTCATCTGTGCAAAGCCATTGATATATGGTGGTAAGAGATTTTCTTATTGGGCCCTGGCCACTACACAACAACTCAAAAGGGGACAAAGGTCTGGAGAGTTGTTCCCTGGAGCCAATTGAGCGCACAAAATAGGTGAATTGTATTAGGCTCCAAGGATCAAGAAATGGACAGTTTCGAGACTCTTGTAGGTGTTGTAATGTACGCCAGTTCCTGCCTTCAAGGAGATCTCTGGCCCTAAGAGCAGGGGCCATACGCCAGGGTACATATGCATTACTGTGACATCCTGGAGGGAACATTGTATTATCTAGTACAGGTAGCAAAGGTGAGGGCCAAGGTGAGAGATTGGCAGATTTGCGATATTTCAAAAAATTACTCAGGGTAGATTTAACTGAGATAGAGATAGAGGAGGGAACTTTTACAAACCAAGGCAAAAGATTGAGATCATGTTCAGCTAAGGCTGATTCCACTTGAACCCACCTCTTCTGAACAGTATGCCTGTGCCAATCGACCAATCTGACCAGACTTGCATGGTATTTCCTAGCGTCAGGGACTGCCAATCCACCTTGTACTTTGGAAAGATCCATAGCAGCGTATTTAATACTAGCTGGTTTGTCCTTCCAAATAAAATTAAGGAATAATATCTTAACCAGTTTAAAATGTTCAGGTGGAGGAGAGATAGGGAGAGCCTGATAGAGATAAAGGAGGCGAGGCATGATATTCATTTTAAGAATATTTATGCAACCAAACCACGAAAAAAAGGTGGACGGTTCCAGTCTTGCAGGTCTTGGGATAATTTGTGAAGGAGAGGGGGAAGTTCAATTTGTAAACATCCTCAAGTTTGGCTGGAATCTGGACACCTAAATAAGTAATGGCAGTGGAGTCCTATTTAAAGGTGAAATTGGATTGTAACTGTTTTTTTAAAGATGAAGGAAGGAATACTTAATGCATGGCATTTATCTATACTTAATGCATGGCATTTTATAATTGGACAGAGATTTATATTTGTTCAGCTCTACCATAAGGTTGGGTAGGGATATGATAGGGTCACTAAGATAGAACATAAGATCATCCGCGTAGGCCGCCACCTTGTGCTCTTCAGATTTTATTTGAATCCCATTAATATTTATGTTTTGACGAACTGTGCGTAGGAAGGGTTCAAAGGTAAGGGCGAAAATTAAAGGAGACAGGGGACAGCCCTGCCATGTACCATTAGATATTGTGAAAGAGTCTGGGAGTGCCCAGATTTTCAACCAGATTTTCTACCAGTGTGGCAGAGTTATGACAAATCTGCTGTAACCCATACAACAGCGCTATAGCCAGTGCGGTTTCCTGATTCTGCATTGGAAAGGCTTGCTATTGATATAGGGGGTCCTTTTGCAGAGTCACCCGTGGGTTGTCACTTGACTATAACATGAATCAATTATTACAGTAAATAGCCAGAAATTTCTGTTGTGGCAATTCTCACTTCTGCAACTATCATTCATTTCTACAGGGAAGGAAATCCAAAAGAACTAGCGTCGGACAATTGACCAGAATTTGTGTCATGCGAGTCTTTTTTGTGAGAGAGAAATATTGTGCATAGGAGAGCATCGGTCAATTACTCACAAGCAAATGGAGAGATTCAACAGAAGTCTTGAAGAAGCGCTTCAGACTGCAAATCTTACAGGTAAATCTTGGAAAGTTTTGACCACAGAGTTCTTACATGTTTACAGAGCAACTGCACATGCAACTACATAAGCGTTGCCAGCTGAGTTGTTACATGGCAGACATTTGCACACTAAACTTCACGTGTCTGACATACAACTTCCACAATGTCCAGTGCCTCTAAGATCTTCAAGTCTAAGATCAAGTCTAAGATCGTCAGTTGCTCAGAATGTAAAAGTGCAACAAGATAAAAGTAAAGCATATACTGAAATGCAGTGCTAGAGAAGTCCACTTTTGGACTGGATCTCTAGTTAGAGTGAAGAAACCTAGAATTCTGAAACAAGAACAATACATATTTTTGCACCCCACTCAGAGTGACAGAGGACCTTATTCCTATGAACTGTCTGATGGACTTATATAAAATGCCATACATGCCAGGACATAGTCATATTGCAACTGATGCTGACCAGACTGGAGAAAAGGAGACAGAAGTAACCGGATATACTCAAAGAGTCAGAAGACCACCTGTGTGGACAAAGGACTATGGCCTTCGATTCATAAAAAGCAGTGTGATAAAAAGAAATAATGTCGGGAAAATACCGCACTCGATATTTTCCCGGTCTGTGTGCTAATTCATAAAGATTTTCCCAGCATCCGTTGAAGGTCGGTAAATTACAGCAGCCCATTGAGCGGTAGAGAAGAGCAGTGTGGTGATTTCTCTCTTTTGCCCTGCACAGATGACTCACATAGACTTTCCCTGCCTGCACAGATGACTCGCGCAGATGACTCACACAGACGGCTCTCTGCACAGATGACTCACACAGATGGCTCTCTGCACAGATGACTCACACAGACTTTCCTTGCCTGCACAGATGACTCACACAGGCTTTCCCTCCCTGCACAGATGACTCACACTGACGGCTCTCTGCACAGATGACTCACACAGACTTTCCCTGCCTGCACAGATGACTCACACAGGCGGCTCTCTGCACAGATGACTCACACAGACTTTCCCTGCCTGCACAGATGACTCACACAGACGGCTCTCTGCACAGATGACTCACACAGATGGCTCTCTGCACAGATGACTCACACAAACTTTCCCTGCCTGCACAGATGACTCGCACAAACAACTCACTAAGACTTTCCCTGCCTGCACAGATGACTCGCACAGACGACTCACACAGTCTTTCCCTGCCTGCACAGATGACTCACACAGACGGCTCTCTGCACAGATGACTCACACAGACTTCGGCGCCCTGCACTTTGCATTGTTAACACTTCACCAGAGGTGTCGGTAACTTGTTAAGACCTCACCAGAGGTGTCGGTAACTATCGTCAGGCTTACCGCTTGTTGAAGGCTTTATGAATTGACATTTGCTGACAATTTACTGACATGTGTTGGAGGTAACTACAGCCAAGTCAGTAATTTATCTCCCTGGTCAGTAATGTCAGCTTTTCATGCGGTAACAGCCTTTATGAATTGACACATTGCTAAGTGCTCGGGAAAGTCTGCTGTTTTCAGCATTACTGCATGCGTAATGCTTTATGAATTGAGGTCTATGTAATGTAGTTAACTTGCACACTTGACATTTGTGTAAAGAAGCTTTTGTAACAATAGAGAAAATGTGGTGTGCATGCATCTGGCCTTAATATGTCACTGTGCTACTTGTATTTCTATTAAGACGATCTGTTCTATTGTGTGTTGTTGGTTCCTGTTGATGCATGCTGAAGACAGGAGAAAAGTAGTTTTATGATGATGTCCGTCAAAGGGTCATCATCCTGTCGGAGCGTTAACCTTCTGTAAATCTCTAACTGTTCCTAGAAAAGAGCTATAGCTGTGCCCATAAGGTCAGTTAACCACTTTACCCCCGCCCGTACGGATTTCTCCGTCCCTTTTTCCATCTTTTAACCCCCAGGGACGGAGAAATCCGTACTTTGCGCACTCCCGCCGCTGCCCGCGCTCCCGCTCGTAAACACACCGCCGGCCGCTCGCCCGGAGATCAATGAACGTGAAAATCCATTCGTTGATCTAAGCCCCGCAATGATCCGCTGCTCTCCGATGAGCAGCGCGATCATTGTGAAAAAAAAACCCACTTACCCAGCCTCCTAGTACTTCCTCCGAGTCCGGAAGGACTCTTGGAGGTCGCATTAAACAAAAAGTTACTGTGGCCATCTTGTGGCCAAATAGTAAAACTACACCCTAAACATTTTTCACATACAAATAAATTACTTTTACACAAAAAATTAACTCATTACCTCCCACACTCCCAATTTTTTATTTTTTTTGTAATTAAAAAAAAATTAAAAAATGTACAATAAAAAAAATACATAAATAGTTACCTTAGGGACTGAACTTTTTAAATATTTATGTCAGGAGGGTACAACACTGTTACTTTATAAACTATGGGCTTGTAATTAGGGATGGACGCAAAACTGAAAAAAATGCACCTTTATTTCCAAATAAAATATTGGCGCCAAACATTGTGATAGGGACATAATTTAAACGGTTTTATAACCGGGACAAAAGGGCAAATACATTTCATGGGTTTTAATTACAGTAGCATGCATTATTTAAAAACTATAATGGCCGAAAACTGAAAAATAATACATTTTTCCCACATTTTTTCCTATTTTCCCATTAAAACACATTTAGAATAAAATAATTCTTGGCATAATGTCCCACCTAAAGAAAGCCTAATTGGTGGCGGAAAAAACAAGATATAGTTCATGTCATTGCGATAAGTAATGATAAAGTTATAGACGAATGAATGGAAGGAGCGCTGAAAGGTGAAAATTGCTCTGGTGCTCAGGGGGTAAAACCCCTCAGTGGTGAAGTGGTTAAAGATGGACTCCAGTGAAAATGATTTAATAAAAAAAAGTGCTTCATTTTTACAATTATGTATAAATGATTTAGTCAGTGTTTGCCATTAATAAAATCTTTCCTCTCCCTGAATTACATTCTGACATTTATCACATGGTGACATTTTTACTGCTGGCAGGAGATGTCAGTGGAAGGAGATACTGCTTGTTTTTTTGGCAGTTGGAAACAGCTGTAAACAGCGGTTATTTCCCACAATGCAACAAGGCTCCAACAGTGTGATGTGAAGACCTCAGTGCTGTGAGGCGCTGACATCACTTGTGGGAGGGGTTTTACCACAAGATCAGTCATACAGAGCTCCCTGATGAACTGTTTAAGAAAAATAATAGATTTCTCATGGGAAAGGGCGCATCAGCCACTGATTGGGATGAAGTTCAATTCTTGGTTACGGTTTCTCTTTAAGAGTTTCAGGATTGTCTCAACCTGCAAGATCTGTTCTCAATTTCTTCAATTTTGCTTTGTGGCTGCTGCAGTTCAGCTCTCAAGTTTGTTACCTTCTCCTTGTGCCCCTCCATTACAGTTGTGGCAATGTCCATTTGTGATTCTATTGTTCTGTAGCTCAGAGTACTGATTTCACAAAGCTAATCGTTGCAAAGTTTTAAAGGCCTCTGCCATTTTTGTCTGATTATCTTTGACATTCATTGTTGTTGCTCCAGCTCCTGCCGACTGAGAGTTGATAAGAACAATTACTATAATTATTTTGTATTTATATAGCACCAACATCTAGTGCAGCGCTGTACAGAGTATATAGCCTTGTCACGAAATATCCCCTACCATAGACATATATCCATTGTGGTCTAGGGCCAATTTATGGGGAAACAAACTGACTTATCTGTGTGTTTTTGGGATGCAGGAGGAAACCCACAGAAACATGGAAAGAACATACAGACTCCTTACAGACAGTGCCCTGGCTGGGATTCGAACCAAGGACGCAGCACTGCAAGACGAGAGTGCTATCCATTACGCCACTGTGTTGTCCAGATTGACGACTGACTGTTGGTTCCCCTATCTGAAATAGTACTCCCCTGGAACTCTTCACCTACATTGTGTTGACAGCGGACCATACCCACCTATCTGCCGGCATGCTCCCTCCTGTGTCCTGTCACATAATGTACAGGCCGTTAGGTCACAGGGAACAGGCAAGGATGGAGACAAGACACAGGAAGGAGTGCGCCGGTGAACAGGTGAGTGCGCTCTGCTGCCAACACTATGCAAGTGCTCCAGGGGAGCACTATTTGAGATGGGGAGATCTGTCAGTCAGCCGTCGATCTATGGCCGTGGCCCATCTCGCAAGAGTCCTTTCCATCCGGTGTGATTGATCATTTTGAACAATTTTGGATGGAAATCAATCAACATTACAATCAAGCAGGCATGTTGGGTCATCGATCTCCAGCAGATTTGATCACAGTGATCCAATCTGCCTAGGAAAATCGATAAACACATGGGAAAACCTAAAGAGGAACTTTTAACCAAAGATTGAACTTCAGTCAATCAGTAGCTGATACCCCCTTTCCCAATAGAAATATTTACCTTTCTTGAATAGATCATCAGGAGGGTCTGTATGGCTGATATGGTGGTGAAACCCTTCCCACAGTGTGATGTCATGACCAAGGTCCTGACAGTTTGCTGTCTGGGAACCTCCTTGTATTGTGGGAAATAACTGCTTTTTCCAACTGCCAAGCAAGCAATATCTCCCTTTGTTTATAGAACTCTCAGTAAACGAACATTCAGAACATATCACCTGGCAGGACTAAATATGTCACCACCAGTAATACATTTCAGAGTGTAAGTCAGGGAGGAGAAAAATTTTACAATAGGCAAACTAACTAAATAGTATATACTGTAAGTTAATACTGTAAAAATAATAATAATTAGGTTATTTTCGCTAAAGTTCCTCTTTTCCTAAACTTTGCTGAACAAGTTTACTCATGATGTCTTTTGAAATTTCTAACAGCCTCTTATTTCTTTGAGACAAGAAAGGGAAATAACAGTGAGGACACAGCACTAAAAAACGACATAACGTTTAATCTTTTTTATGGCACGGAAAGAAAAAAAAACAGTTCCCTACCCCCGTCACCATCATATGGCATATATACTGTATGGTGTCACATATGTAACTGTTGCTTTTCCATATCTTTAGCAGGAACTGCGTGCGTGGTTCTGTCCTTCTTCATATGGGAAATACATTGAACTGTAACCGAACACTGGAGAACCAAAACATACTGAAGCTCTGACAGCGCACCAGCCAGCAACTCTTCTCTATGAACTTTATTCACCTCGAATGTCCAGATGACGTCTCAAGTTCCATGCCTGACTACAGAATGACTGTTATCCAACCTGAGACAGCTTAGCTCCAACCGGTAGCCAATCACGCTTAAAAGGAGAAAAAACAGTTTCATTATATGATCGGCACTGTGGTTGGCCACTTGTTCTTTCAGCTACCATTGGCTAGGAGAGGTGCGGTGGGAGGGGATCAGCAGGGAAGTGGATTGCAGGGTAACAGTACGGCTACTCTGCTTCCGGTACATACCGTAGTTAGTAGTTGGCTGGCGGCGATATACCGGCGACTGGATCGATGATATCGCAGGTAGCGATGTTCAGCTCAGCACAGCGTCGTTCCCAGTGACAGGCGTCATGTATTTCCTCAGCGGCTGGCCCAAGAGGCTGCTGTGTCCTCTGAAGAGTGTGGAGGATCCTTTCCACATCCAGCCAGACCCACAGCGCCTCTTCCTGGCAGTGCTGTCCCAGACCCAGCTCAGTGTGTGGAACAGCCGGGTAAGTGTGCCGTCTGTCTGCTCGTTACCAAGCCTGTGCAATTTACCTGCTTGCTGTACCTGGGGTCTGAGTGAGGAGCCATTCCATGGAGTAATTAGCTGCTTCCCTGCCTGTGCCAGCTTGCCTGCTGCTACATGGGGGCTGTCTGCCTGCTGCTACATGGGGGCCGTCTGCCTGCTGCTACATGGGGGCCGTCTGCCTGCTGCTACATGGGGGCCGTCTGCCTGCTGCTACATGGGGGCCGTCTGCCTGCTGCTACATGGGGGCCGTCTGCCTGCTGCTACATGGGGGCCGTCTGCCTGCTGCTACATGGGGGCCGTCTGCCTGCTGCTACATGGGGGCCGTCTGCCTGCTGCTACATGGGGGCCGTCTGCCTGCTGCTACATGGGGGCCGTCTGCCTGCTGCTACATGGGGGCCGTCTGCCTGCTGCTACATGGGGGCCGTCTGCCTGCTGCTACATGGGGGCTGTCACATGGGGGCTGTCTGCCTGCTGCTACATGGGGGCTGTCTGCCTGCTGCTACATGGGGGCTGTCTGCCTGCTGCACATCATAAACTTCTATTCTTTTTTATGGTACCACTGTATTTTTCTAAACTTCTCTAACCTTATTATTATTCTTTGATTAATTAAAACTTTTATTATCATTCACCTTTATCTGCTAGTATGAACCACAATGATGTATGACATATGTGCATGGTATACAGTATTTACTGTTACCACATTATTTCCATGCATGCCACATGCTATCTGTAATGCCATATCTGCCTATGCAATATGCATTCACATGTTTTTGTTTTGCCTGTGTATCACTGGTGTTTATATTTACATTTGCAATTACGAACATTGTTATGGCAGTTTTTTAACTAGGGCATTTTATTGTTCTTATATTAAAACATCCTGTTTAGGTATTTCTTTGGTCCACTGTTTACTAGCAAATTGCTGGACAGCGCATGGTTCAGACAATCCCTATGCAGTTAACTTTTCTACTGAGTTTTCTTGCTGGAAATACTTTCATGCTTTATCAATAAAGCCAGGAGGCCGCAATAGCAGCATAGGGGGCGATATACAGGCTGGGAACGCGAACAATCACTCGCGTTCCCATGCCTGTCGGCCGGTGACGGCCAAACCGGAAGTGCTCGCCGGCGGGTCCTGGGACATCGGAGTGGAGCTGTGAGGGCACCGATCGTCTGCAGGGGGCTGAGGGAAGCCCCAGGTGAGTTAATCTCATTTTTTTCGCGTGACTTTAGGTTCACTTTAACCCCTTAGCAAGGAAGGAAATACTCAGAATAAGTTTGATATTACTCTTCTACTATGTGGCACTTTTTTTAGATAGCTGATGCTGGAAAGTTATTTTGTCAATAAGATTAACCATTTCAGCCCATGGGGATTTTTCACCTTATGCATCAGAGCAATTTTCACCTCCCATTCATTCGCTAATAACTTTCACTACTTTTATTGATCTATATCTTGTATTTTCTGCCACTAATTAGGCTTTCTTTGGGTGGTACATTTTGCTAAGAATAATTTTTTTATAAATGCATTTTAACAGGATTAATAAGAAAAAAATAGAAAAAATTCATTTTCTCATTTTTCGTCCATTATAGCTTTAAAATAATCCACGCTACCGTAATTAAAACCTATGTATTTTATTTGCCCATTTGTCTCGGTTATGACACCATTTAAATTTTGTCCCTATCACAATGTATGCCGCCAATATTTTATTTGGAAATAAAGGTGCATTTTTTTCCGTTTTGCGTCCATCACTATTTACAAGCTTATAATGAAAAAAAATGTTCGTAGTAATGCCCCTTCAAATGCATATTTAAAAAGCTCAGACCCTTAGGTAACTATTTGTCATTTATTTATTTATTTTTATATTGTAATTTTTTTTTTCCATTCAATTTTATTTGGGTAATATTTCGGTGTGGGTAATAGTTAATTTTTAATGTTGTTATGTGTAAATTGTAATGTGAAAAATATGTAGATGTAGTTTTACTATTTGGCCACCTTGAGTTTATTTTTTTCTCCTTGTGCTTCTCGATCACCGGAAGCACAAGGACAGGGAAACTTTTTTTTTTTTTTTTTTGCAGAAAGACTGAAGCCTCTAGTAAGAGCGCTTCGGGTTTTCTGCTGGGGACACAGATCGGTGTTCGGAAACCATGTTCCCGTTCACTGATCCCAGGGCTAGAAAATGGTTAGTTATCTCCTAGTCCTAGAAAAAAAAAACTCAGGAGAAAAGTTAATTGAATATGACCCTCTGGGAGTACATAAGAGACGAAATTGGTGGGGTAAGGTGGCAAACATGATTGTGGGGGCACCATGGGGCATTTCTGGAAAAAGAGTAGTGACCTCAGTGTAGCACAGATAGTAGTGCCTGGTAACACATTCCTTTAAAAAAAAAAAAAAAAAAAAAAAAAGTGCTAGGGTAATTTGGGCGCTAAGGATAGCAAGGAGAACATCAGTTTCCAATATTCTGCTATTGAGCAGTGGCTAATTCCTATAGTAGAATATCAGTAATTTTTTCAAAAATGTTACTATTTGCCTTATGTAACCCTCTTCTCACACTGATCCTCTCTACTGAGGCCTAAATCTCAACACACACCATACAATTTTGGTTGTACAGATTTACCAAATCTATGTAGTATAAGGGCCAACAGATTGAAAATACCTTGAATGATTGATTGGATAAGCTCTTATACTACATGAATGTGGTAAGATTGAACAACCAAGATTGTATGGTGTGTGTTGAGCTTAACACTAACTGTGCTGCAATTGCTAAAAATTCCCTCCGCCAATATTTGTACTGTCTACTACTGATATTTATTGGGCCCTACCAGCACCAAAATTTCCCCCCTCGGTAGCTGCATTTACCATTGCGTGCATTTGAATAATGCACCATTTAATAATGTTACAGCAGACTTCCTGCAAGTTTGCTGTGAAATACTTTGTTTCATAAATATCTGAAACATGATATTGTATGTAACTGTAAAGTGTCACTTATTTACTTTTCTTGTTTGAGTGTTATTTTTTAAGCTGACTATCAGGCTGCTTTCACAGTGGGACGTTACAGGTGCACGTTAGAGCAGCCTGTAACGCAGCCCAACGCACAGCAATGAAAAATCAATGGACTGTTCAGTGCCCACGTTGCGATACATTGTAACGCGGCACGTTTAAAGAAAGTGCTGCATGCTGTACGTTATACGTTAGACTGTTTGCACATGCTCAGTAATATGTATTTTTTTTTTTTTTTAATATTCTTGTGCAGGAGAGGAGGCGGGGAGAGTCCGCTATTGTAGCCAGCCACATGGCTACTTAATATTTACTGCACTGCAGTGTTTACTTCCTGGAGCGTCCAGTGATTGGCTGGTGGGACCACGTGATGCGGAGGGTTCCGATCACGTGGTCTCCGCAGCGCATAGACAAAAAAGGCGCACCAAGAGCTGCTTAACGCAGCTCTAGGTAGCGTCCTCCTCCAACATCACCAGGCGTTGCGTTAGGGGACGTTATGCGACCTATAACGTCCCCTAAAACGCAACGTCCTGGTAGGAAAGAGGCCTCAGTTCTTATGCTGCTTGTACTTTGCAACATACTATCATCACAAGTAAAATTGCAACATGATGCAAAACATATGTAGCCTCATGCAAATCACAGAAGAGAAGAGAGATTCATGTGTAAATGTGTACGTTTTCATACGTATAGGGTTGCGTGACACCCAGTTTTGGCTCATCCCCTAAATGCTATTAGCGATGATTTGCAGCATCTGACCTTTCCAAAAAGTGAAGAAGCTATGCCTCAAAGACGTTGTTGAGCTATAAACCACCAGTTAATGACTGGGGAATGAGACTAGTTCCTGGAGCCACGTGACGTTAATTTGTTAAAAACTTTGACAAAACTTGTATAATTTATAATGCATACGTATAAAACTTACATTTTTCCCAGAGTAAAAACGTACTATAAATTATTTTTTTTCCAGTGTATCTGTCACTTACAGCAGGTATGGAAATTCTGACAGATTTTGGGCTAGTCCATCTCCTCATGGGGGATTCTCGGGTATTTATTTACGAAATCATTTACTAAACAGTAGTTGCTCAGTCCAACTACCAGAATAGTGTTAAAGGGATACTGTAGAGGGGTCGGGGGAAAATGAGTTGAACTTACTCGGGGCTTCTAATGGTCCCCCGCAGACCTCCTGTGCCCACGCAGCCACTCACCGATGCTCCGGCCCTGCCTCCGGTTCACTTCTGGAATTTCAGACTTTAAAGTCTGAAAACCACTGCGCCTGCGTTGCCGTGTCCTCAATCCCGCTGATTTCACCAGGAGCGTACTGCTCAGACACAGACTATACTGGGCCTGCGCAGTATGCTCCTGGTGACATCAGCGGGATCGAGGACACGGCAACGCAGGCGCAGTGGTTTTCAGACTTTAAAGTCTGAAATTCCAGAAGTGAACCGGAGGCGGGCCGGAGCATCGGTGAGCGGCTGCGCGGGCACAGTATGTCTGTGGGGAACCATTAGAAGCCCCGGGTAACTTCAACTCATTTTCCCTCGACCCCCCCCTTGAAGAACCCGTGGTGGGGATATGGGGGGCAGATGGGACACAGAGCCATGTTTTTTGCCTAATGACATGGCTGTGTCCCCCAACGGCCGCACTCTGCTACATTACAGAGAACTATTAAAATATCTATTTGTCTCCCACCAACATCTTCTGTAGCATTGTACAACACACATAGCAGGGAACATAGATGCATTAGACTTGTCTCATGTGTCTTATCATAGCCTGAAACTTGCAATTCCATGTCTAGTAATAAGTTCATTTTGAGCTCTTTCTGGATTACATTTTAACTGAAGCTAGAAAATAGTTTCTCTTACCTGGTGCTTCCACCAGCCCCTTGCAGCCGTCCTGTGCCCAGCTTACCGTTCATCTGGTCCCCGATGTGGTTCAGTTTGATTTTCGCCTGATCAGTTGCCGAGCAGTGCACCTGCGTGGCCCTAGCCGTGCGCGTCCTCGATCATGCTCCCGTCCCTGAAGCAGTCTTGGGCCTGTGCAGTACGTGCACTATGTACGTACGCGTACTGCACTGGTGAGAGACGGCCTCAGAGATGGGGCCGTGATTGAGGACGTGCCATGGCAAACTAAACTGAGCCACGGCAGATAACCAGATCATCAGTGAGTGACTGCGCAGGCACAGGGCATCTGCAGGGGGTTAATAGAAGCCCCAGGTAAGTAAAACTTTTTTTTTTTTGTAGCTTCAGTTAAAGGAGAACTGTAGTGAGAGGTATATGGAGGCTGCTATATTGATTTCCTTTTAAGCAATACCAGTTGCCTGGCAGCCCTGTTGAGCTATTTGCCTGCAGTAGTGTGAATCACACCAGAAAGCAGCATGCAGCTAATGCTGTCAGATCTGACAAAAATGACAAACACCTGATCTGCTGCATGCTTGTTTCAGGGTCTATGGCTAAAAGTATTCGAAGCAGAGTAACAGCAGAACAGCCATGCAACTGGTATTTCTTAAAAGGAAATATGGCAGCCTCCATATACCTCTCACTACAGTTCTCCTTTAAGGTTCCCTTTAAGTGGGGAAAAAAAAAGCACTAAAAATACATCGTAATTTGCTAAACAGGCATGAAAGACAGATTCCAGTGTTCAGATGCTACCAATGACATGCAAAATGCATGCATCAAATACAGGCAATATAATTCAGAAGCAAATAACAGTCTGAGCACTAAACACAGCATAGAAGATTGGGCGGCGCCATAGGCCATAATAGGAATTATGGCTACAGCGGCGCTCAGTGAGTAATGTGGGCGCCGTCGAAAGACAGAGCACAAATTACTATAAAAACACTGTAATTTTTTTCACCAGCAGTTGCTGGCATTCGACTTACGTCTTTCCCCACCATCCACGGCAACCTGGAGGGGGAATAATAATAAGCACCACCGGGACTTTTTCAGGAGCAGGGCGAGCCGTTTATCGGCTTTACCCTGTGCTCAAATCTCCCGGCAGCTGATTGCATAACAGTGACCTACAGGCAGTGATGGGTAGATAACTTTAGCAAGCAGGTCATGATTGATAGGTTTTAGTGGCAGGAAAGGACAGTTGATGATTAATGCTGGATACACACGGTGCGTTCCCGCGCTTGATTCCCGGCCGCTCAATTATTTCCGACATGTCCGATTCCCGTATCGATGGATCGTTAGGTCGATTTGGCATACTTTGCATGAGAATTGACCTAACAATCATCAAAATGCGCTCGGAAATAATCTAGCGGCCGGGAATCGAGTGGGGCATCGAGTGCGGGAACGCACCATGTGTACCCAGCATAACAGGTAGTAAGTAGTGAGTTGTGGCAGATAGTGGGTGATGAGTATATCACAGGAGTGGCGATTGGGCATATCTCTCTGTACAGACCTAGAAATCCTAGAATCCTTGCTATTGCAGTATCTCATTTCCTGCCCTTAGGACTAGTAGACCTTTTATTAAAGGGGAACTGAAGAGAGAGGTATATTGAGGCTGCCATGTTTTATTTCCTTTTAAGCAATACCAGTTGCCTGGCAGCCCTGCTGATCCTCTGCCTCTAATACGATTAGCCATAGCCCCTGAACAAGCATGCAGCAGATCAGGTGTTTCAGACTTTAAAGTCAGATCTGACAAGACTAGCTGCATGCTTGTTTCTGGTGTAATTCAGATACTACTGCAGAGAAATAGAGCAGGAGGGCTGCCAGGCAACTGGTATTGATTAAGAGGAAATAAATATGGCAGCCTATGTATACCTCTTACTTCAGTTCCCCTTTAAAGCCCACAAATCTCCTTGGACCTGGGACAGGAAGCCAGGTGAAATCTCTCATATAGGTGAAACTAATGAAATCCTCGTAGATTGTAATTCTTTTCCACACTGTCCAAAACATAAAGAAATCCTGGAGATGGGCTTTAAAAAGTCAACCCAGTTATTAGTTATTGAAAATTATTATTTAGATAGCACAGGTTCTCTCTTTTTATGCTTTTAAAGCAGGGGTCTCAAACTTGCGGGCCTTTTGCGGCCCTCGATACAATATTTTATGGCCCTCGCCGGCAAAAGCTTCCTTATAGTTCGCTTCAGTGCTCCCAAGCAATCCGCCGCTAAATGAGGGCTGCAGAGCCCCCAAATCCCCTAGGGGGCAATCCGCCGGCGTTTCCTAGAAGGGGCAGAGGTTTCAGCTTTAGCTCTGCCCAACCTGACGTCAATCGCCGCCTCTCCCCGCCCTTCTCTGTGAAGGAAGAGTGAGAGGGGCGGGCAGTGGTGGCGATGCGCCGCGATTGTGCAATTCCTTATGCGGCCCAGCCTCATCCTGACTTTGCCTCCTGCGGCCCCCAGGTAAATTGAGTTTGAGACCCGTTTTAACCACCTTAGCGGTATGGACGCGCTCAGCTCGTCTATTACCGCCAGAGGGTGCCGCTCAGGCCCTGCTGGGCCGATTTTGATGAAATAAAGAGCAGCACACGCAGCCGGCACTTTGCCAGCCGCGTGTGCTGCCCGATCGCCGCCGCTCTGCGGCGATCCGCCGCGAGCAGTGGCGAAAGAGGGTCCCCCCAGCCGCCTGAGCCCTGCGCAGCCGGAACAAATAGTTCCGGCCAGCGCTAAGGGCTGGATCGGAGGCGGCTGACGTCAGGACGTCGGCTGACGTCCATGACGTCTCTCCGCTCGTCGCCATGGCGACAGGAGAAGCCAAACACGGAAGGCTGCTCATTGCGGCCTTCCGTGTTACTTTTGGCCGCCGGAGGCGATCAGGAGAACGCCTCCGGAGCGCCATCTAGTGGGCTTTCATGCAGCCAACTTTCAGTTGGCTGCATGAAATAGTTTTTTTTTTTTATTTACAAAAAACCCTCATGCAGCCGCCCTGGAGATCTTAATAGAACGCCAGGGTGGTTAAAGACTGCTGCAATTATTTCTGCTTTTCTGAACACTGTATATCCTGGAGTGAGAAAGTGACTTTCATACCTGTTAACTGTGAAAAGCTACATCATTCAGGCATTCTTCTTCTTCTTTTTTTTTTCTTTTTTTTTTTTTTCTTTTTTCGTTTGTTTTTAATTTAGGCAGGGGCCACACTTGTCAGTGCAGAAAAGCATACATACACATTTCTGTGTTTGTGCTTTTAATATGTGCTTTTCCTGTGTTTGCATTTTTACTAATCTGCCTTATCAACAAGAGGAAATATATCACTAGATCTGTTTTACATACAGCAGAACCTCACATGAAAATGCACTAGACCTATTTTGGCTCCATGGGAAACCATTGTGTGCGATCTGCATGCGGTATGCAGAAAAAAGAAGAAAGTGACACAATTGGGAAACGCGCTTTGCGAATCCAGGAGCTAAGAGATTTATAATGCGGCCCATACATTTTAACCATATGTGATTTCGCAGGCGCTTTCTGCTAAGCGGCGATTCAAATAAATGTGCTCCCTGCTTCCCTCATTCAAATGGATGAATTGGTTAGTTGTACTTGAAATTTGTGCAATTACTTTTGAAGGATTTAGAACAACACATTTGTACATATCAAATGTTCCTATTCAGTGCCTAATCCAATTATATTTAATGGTGTTCTCTTTTTTGCATGGTGTTAAAAGGTTTTGCTTAAAACCAAAAACAAATAAAAACCGCTCTGCATAGGCAGAGATTGCAGTGTCTTGTACACCTTATGTATACCACTAGAGAAGTCTGAGAAGACTGCTGTACTGACCTCATACCTAGTTTGCTGATCGTCGAGAATATTACATATAATGTGTTTCCTGCATTACAATGTACATAGTCATGTCACTAACTGACCCTCAGAAAAGCTGATAATCATATTAGTCATGATTAGTTCAACCTGCTCCCACTGAAACTTCCGATATATGTTAAATACTATTCCCCCTCTGGTTTGTAGCAACTCAGGGGAGAGGCGTAATTCAGGGTCTGGCTATTGCCACCACCCAAATTACAGGTATTTAAGAAATTCTTAAAGTGTACCCAAGCCAAAGCTCAGGTACAAATTGAGATACTTGCCTAAAGGGAGGAAAGCCTCAGGATCCTATTGAGGCTTCCCTCTCTGCTCTGATGTCCCCGCCACTTAGAGCGGCCCCCGGCAGATTATCGACAAGGCATTAACGCTAATCATATTGGGGGCAATGCAGCTCTTCTTACAGCGCGGCTGCGCAATAAGCCAGAGCCATGGGTTCCATGCTACTGTGCATGCGTAGCCATGCTCACTTGTTTACTGCGCAGCCGCGCTGTAAGAAGAGGAGCTGTGTGGCCCCGATGTGGGGAGGGGCTGTGCTCAGCGATGGTGGACATCAAGCCTCAAAAGGATACAGTGGCTTCTCTCTCCTCAGGTGAGTATCTGTTAGGATTCCTCCTGTGGCGTGTTCTGTCCATTGCAGGTGGAGCCGCAAACTGACAGGTCTGGCTTGTCAGCCTGCATTCGATTGTGCATTTGCAATGAGTCACATTGTCATTTGCAATTGCTCTGCAGTTCTGGGCAGCTCAGAATGTGTAATAGAGGAAGAATCTCCTCATTCCCCTGCAGAGTACCTGCACATCATTCTTACTGTACCCACAGTTACATTGCGTAGGGCCTGATAGATGTTCTTTGTTTGTACCTTTTACAAGTACTCTTACCAAGGACTAGTTTTAGTCTAAAGGGAATAAATATAGTAGTCTACATATCCTTCTCACTTCAGTTGTCTTGTAAAATTCCTAAGCGTTGGCAGTTAAGAGACGAATTTCACGTTACATACTGTTAATCAACAAAATTGTAATATGCAAATTAGAGGAGTCTGAGTCAAGGAGTCGGTGGAATCCTAAACTGAGGAGTCTGAGTCGGTGGATTTTTGGACCGACTCCACAGCATGTTCTTGCATAGTACTGCATGCATTTGTTATGATAGTCTTTCAGCTAGCAAATGGTATTCAGATCAGCTCAGGATTGAATGATTACCATTCAGCTGTGTGGAGATTTGCATGCTTGCATCCATTGGCTGATGCCAGCATAAAGTTCTGCCTCCCCTGTTAGACCTCGCCTGTTATAGTTTCAGCTCTGTCTAAGCTGTTACTGGGTCCCTTGGTATTGTAAAATATATTCCTTGTCTTAGTTCAGTTATCTTGTGAAGCTACGATTATATATTTCCCACGGGGACATATATACGTACTCCTTCTAGTACAGAGATTTTGTATTGCCTAGCCTTGTTCGTTGTATTGCTCCAGATCCTAGCCAGTCTTCCTTGCTTATGTTATGTACTGTATTGCCAATATATACAGTACATATTCTAGTCAGCGTTTATTTTCCTTGTATTCGTGCTACGGTGATATATCAGTGCTTCTGATATATACGTACTCAAACTGTTAATATCCTGTGTTTAGCTAGTCAGGTTTTAGCACGTTTCTGTAGGTTGCGCTTAGCGTGATCACCCGTGCTTAGCTAGCATAGTCCTGTCCTTGCGAGGTAGTCATTGCTGCGGTTGCTATTGGCTACCTCACTCCAGTCTGTCTAGTATCTGTCTGAATGTTTGTTGTCGCAAGAGCAGCGCAACATCGCACTGCGCTGCCATTGCGTTTTATCAGAAGCCCAGAGCTGCAGTTGCTCTGGGCAGCCTGTGTGGCCTCTTTCATTATCCAGCTCTTGGCCTTGTTGTGTTGGATAGTCAGAAGGTATGACTCCCCAGCATTACAGTATTTGATTTTGATCCCAAGCTTTGGCTCGGTATCACTTTAAGAAATCCCCCTGCACCGCTATAGACCATTTAACATAACAGTCTATGGCGGCGCCCAAGTCATGCACAGTGAGGCTGAGTGCCTGTTGAAATGATCTGACTCCATTATTAATACTTTAGTGAAAATCCATTTTTGTTGATGAGACTAAAAAGTATCGCTCATTCCTTACATTCCCTGCCACTTAAAAGTCGTAGTTTAACTTTCCATTTTCAAAATCCATTTTAGTAATCGTTGCATTTTATTTTAATTGTTTTTTATATTTGACTAGTAATTATGTCCATTCCATTAACAGGCTCTAGACGCTCTCCCGCCACATTGCACATATGCAGCCTTGATTAGCATTGCATCTAAACTTCTTCCTAAACTCAGTGTGTCGGAAAACATTTAACCCTTCTAATACAATTTTTAGACCTATTTTTATGTTCATTTTAGTTTCAAAAAGAGCTTTATTGAATAAATGAAACACTAAGCCATCAAGCAATAATGAACATTTTGACAATTAAAGGAGCACATCCCAATATTGGGATATGACAAGAAGAACGAATAGCAGATCCTTCTGCTTGCGACAAACTATTTTTATGTTCATTTTAAGGGCTTCATTTTAAAGGGGAGAAAAGGTGCCCTGAGGAGTACTTAGCTCAGGATGGGGAAGCCTCTGTATCCTAAACAGGCTTCCCCCATCCTTCTGAGCAAGGGGGTATCCAGCACTGGGCTCTTAAAGAGAACCCGAGGTGGGTTTGAAGAATATTATCTGCATACAGAGGCTGGATCTGCCTATACAGCCCGGCCTCTGTTGCTATCCCAAACCCCCCTAAGGTCCCCCTGCACTCTGCAATCCCTCATAAATCACAGCCACGCTGCTGACAAACAGCCTGTCAGAGCTGGCTGTGTTTATCTCTATAGTGTCAGTCTGCTGCTCTCCCCGCCTCCTGCAGAACTCCAGTCCCCGCCTGCATCCCTTCCCTCCCTGCTGATTGGAGGGAAGGGACGGGGGCAGGGACCGGAGCTATGCAGGAGGCGGGGGAGCAGCTGAGACTGACACTACAGATGTAAACACAGCCTCACAGCACGGCTGTGA
Organism: Hyperolius riggenbachi; assembly: GCF_040937935.1. Lineage (NCBI taxonomy): Eukaryota > Metazoa > Chordata > Amphibia > Anura > Hyperoliidae > Hyperolius > Hyperolius riggenbachi. The sequence continues at coordinate 406,466,127 of NC_090646.1, read as the reverse complement.
TTTATGAGGGATTGCAGAGTGCAGGGGGACCTTAGTGGGGTTTGGGATAGCAACAGAGGCTGGGCTGTATAGGCAGATCCAGCCTCTGTATGCAGATAACATTCTTTAAACACACCTCGGGTTCTCTTTAAAGTCCACTTGTCTGCACTTGTTGCAGCCTCTGCAGTAGAGCCCCCAATCAGGTTAGGCTATTTCTGCCTTAGCCGGAGTGGAAAGCTGCTAGTGCGCTTGTGCTGGCAGGCCACTGCTATTGTTGTTTTGGTTAGTTTGGGGAGTCTCAGCAGGCAGGCCACGGCTATTGTTGTTTTGGTTAGTTTGGGGAGTCTCAGCACTGGATCAGGTTGTAAGGAGGACAGGGGAAGCCTCATTAGGACCTAGAGGGATCCCCCCCTGTGGTATCTATTTAATTGATTGAAGCATAAGGCTCATACACACCTACCAACAATCTGTCCAACTATCTTCCAAACTTGTCTGTTGGAAGATAAGTTGGGCGAGTGTACGGCTGGCAAACAACCAGATGACCAACTGATAATTGTAGGATCGTGGAGAGAAAAAAACACAGAGAGATCCGGGAGCCCAATCTGGTGCAAATATGGTTAATGGATCTGGAAATGACTATTTAAAGCAGTAATTATACTCACAAACGTGGGTTGCAGTAAAGGCAACCACTTGTGTCCGCAGGTGGGGAAGTACCGTCCCCACTCGGCCTTTAGGTCCTTTAAAGGTCGCTGCTCCAAAAAAAAGATTTATCGGTTGACAGATATCGGCCTAATCTCCCTTCCTGACAAGAGGGGTGTTAACTCTATGGGTACGGGTAGGAGGCGCCCGGGAAAGGAAATACGATATAAACTCTATATGGCAGTGTCCAACTATTAAAAAATAGGTTGTCCTACCTTATAGGTGTCCCTTTAGGGCAGGGAACCTTAGCTCTCCAGCTGTTGAAGTCCCACAATGCACTGCAAGAGTCTGGCAGCTACAGTCATGATTAATAAAGGCAAATTCATGCTGGGATTTGTAGTTTTATCACAGCTGGAGAGCCAAGGTACCCTACCGCTGCTTTAGGGAATAGAGACAATCAGAAGTTTGATAGTAAAAAGGAATTATTTTAATGGTGCACTAGGTGACAACGCGTTTCACGGTCACAACCGCTTCATCAGGTCAATAGCAGTGCCTTAAAATACAAATTGGCAGCTCTCAGATACCGAACAAGAGATACGACATATGCATGGAATCATATGAAAGAGTTTTAGATATATAGACCTATACTTTTTTTTTTTTTTTAATATATACAGACCTATACTTCTCTCCATAGAGATGGGGGAGGAGTTTTATATATGTAAATGATAGAACTACATTCATTTTTTATAGATATTACTGATTGCTTTTGTACATGATATGTTTGTCTGTTTTTATTTTTACTTTCATATGATTCCATGTATATGTCGTATCTCTTGTTCGGTATCTGAGAGCTGCCAATTTGTATTTTAAGGCACTGCTATTGACCTGATGAAGCGGCTGTGACCGTGAAATGCGTTGTCATCTAGTGCACCATTAAAATAATTCCTTTTTATTATCGAACTTCTGATTGTCTCTATTCCCTAAAGGGACACCTATAAGGTAGGACAACCTATTTTTTAATAGTTGGACACTGCCATATAGAGTTTATATCGTATTTCCTTTCCCGGGCGCCTCCTACCCGTACCCATAGAACTGATAAAAAGGATCAATCTGACCAATTATCAGGCAGGTTGGAATGTGTGTACAAGTTTTTTTGAACAACTTTGTTGTTTTTGAATGTAGACATGTTGTGTATGTGCAGTTTGTCGTTTAACTTCCGCACATAGTTTTTAAGTGAGTTGGTTGTTTAGTTGGCTGTACGGTATGTCATGTTGTGCAGTTGGTTGTGCATTAAGTTGGAAGTGTGGGACTTAAGGCCCATACACACGTCGGATTTTAGCGAACGACCCGTCGTTTGAACGTTCCGTCGTTCGGACGTCTTCGCGTCAAATCCGACGTGTGTACAGACTATCGTTCGGGTGATAAGACTGGTTACCAACGATCCGCCGGGCGGATCGCTGGTAACCAGTCTTATCACCCGAACGATAGTCTGTACACACGTCGGATTTGACGCGAAAACGTCCGAACGACGGAACGTTCAAACGACGGGTCGTTTGCTAAAATCCGACGTGTGTATGGGCCTTTAGAGGCTGATGGACCATTCAGTTTGATTATTATAATCGAATTGGATGCAAATCGGTGCTGCCAAGTGCATGCCTAATCGACAAAGCGACCAATTTCGGGGTGCGAATATTGGTCACATTCTTGATCGCGCATGCTGCAAGATGTTGCTCGATCAGGTGTACGCCGGTAACAGCGTGCAATTTCCCAACTATCGAACGTGACTAAACCCCCAACGCTGTCTCCCCTAATGTCAATGTCCCTCCGTGCCCCGTGTATACATTACTTACCTCCGCTTGTCCCTCTGCTGCTCCGGGCGCATTCTCCTCTCCATACATGCACCCCCCACGTGGTTTCCTAGTAAAGGGCGCACGTGTGATGTCACACACGCTCCCTTACTAGGAAATCAAGTGGGGTGCACGTGTATGCAGAGATTGAATCCTGGGAGCCAGTGGGGGGCAAGTGGAGGCTGCGGACAGGTAATGTATAAACTTTACACGGGACACGGAGGGACATTGACATTAGGGGACATCGTTGGGGTGGCGAGGTGGATGTATGCGGCGCACAAGGCCAATTCCCAAGAGATTTCATACTGAAATTGATCAGGAATCGGCCTGTGGTGTATGAGCAGCTGACTGATCTCTCTCTCTCATCAGATTTGATTAGAGAGATATCTTAGTCAAATCTGCCCATACGTCGCAAGATGTATGGCTACCATAAGACTTCATTGTAAACAGAAGCTATGGCAAAGCAGACTTTTTGAATGGGAAAACAAACAGAAGTAATGTCCCTTTGAACTTTCCAGCACTTCAGCACTTAAACGTTATCAGAAGCTTTATTTCACTCTTTCTCAGCGGTTTTGACTTGTATTTACTTTTTAGGAAATTGACTGAAGAGGAACCTGAAGTGAGAAACAAATGAAGGCTAACATAATTATTTCTTTTTAAACAATGCTAGTTGCATGGTTGCCCTGCTGATTCTCTGCCTGTAGTACATTTAGCTATGGTCCCTTAACAAGCATGCAGATCACATGACAAAACTTTGACAAGATTAGCTGCGTGCATGTTTCAGGTATGTGATGCAGACACTACTGATGCCTGAAAGATCAGCAGAACTGCCAGGCAACTGGTATTGTTTAAAAATATGGCAGCCTCCATATGCCTCTTGATTTAGGTTTCCTTGAATTTGACAAGCTCATTTGCATAGATAACTATTGCTATACTGAAAAACCAAAAGGGACTTCAGACAATTTCTTAGTAGGGTTAGTACTACATATTCCTATGTTTATCTCCTCATGTCATATGTCACTTCAGGTACAGAAGTGGGTAGGATCAAGTGGTGCACACAGGGGGTGACTTGCTGCTGGTCCTTCCCAGCTCCTTCCTTTCCTTGAGGGTGATGATGGGACAGGGATGAGTTTGGACAGTAGTACCTCCAATAGGGTGATGCTGTCCAGAGATGGGCTTTCAAGTTGAAAGCCACTCTAATTCGAAATTGTAATGAAGCTTGATTAAGGCAGGAGTGAGCAGAGGACATGAGGGGTTACTTACCCAGAAGTCCATGGGGCTCCTATGCGTATCATCATATTTAAAAAAACTCTGCAAGTGCAAAATGTTGTTCAAACTTGAATCGAATTTCATTTATTACTACGGTTAGTCTTGAATACTACAAGGTAGTGTCTATTAAAATATAAAAAAATGCTTACCGATTCTGTCGATTGATCCAAATTTAGATGCCATCCTTAACATGGGCATCTCGTTTTCTTCATGAAAAGCGAATACTTTAGGCTCGATTTTGTCCCCAAGTATACTTTCTCCAACCCGGTCCAGAAATCTATTCTTTTGCAGTAGTTTCCCATTTCAGGTTTTATTAATTGTGCCACTACAAATGTTATTTACGTTATTTCTTGTTTAAAATGTTTAATACAGTATCAGAATCAGATTTATTTCCCCACATACAGCAAGAGCTATAGTCGGAATTTTTTGTGGTACACATGGCATAGACATAGCACAGGAAGACAAGATGCACAGCACAGACAGTTTAGAACTGCAGCAATGGTATATATGACAGATATGACAGATTAGTGTTCCTTCCTGCTGGGCAGGTAGCAGTCCCATAATAATAATAATAATAATAATAATAATAATACTGATGATGGTGGCCCCCGTACGGACCTTGGGCAGTGTGGACGAGGGCAGGCAGCGGCGAGAACTGAGAGACCCCGCTGGGCATGCCAGTAGGCGGGCTTGACGGGGGGAGGTTGGAGTTCAGCAGCCGGACCGCTTGGGGAAAGAAGGTGTTCTTACGTCTGGTGGTTTTGCATGGTATAGACCTGTAGCGGTGGCCCAATGGCAGAAGCTTGAAGTAGCGACTGCCTGGGTGGGAGGGATCACGAGAGATCACAGTGGCCCTCTTCATCATCCTAGCGAGGGGAGGAGATCGAGTGGTGGGAGAGGAGCCCCGATGATTCTCTCTGCGTCAGTTATGACTCTCTGCAGTTTGTTTTTCGCTGGCCCTTGCGCCCGCATACCAGACAATGACTGAGGAACAGAGGATGGATTCTATAGTGGCAGTATAGAAGCTGGTCAGCAGTTCCCTGGGAATGCCGAATCTCTTCAGTTGGTGCAGGAAGAACAACCTCTGCTGCGATTTCTTCTGAATTTTGGAGGTGTTCAGCCCCCACTTCAGGTTGTTAGTGAGAGTCGTGCCAAGGAACCGCACGGATGTAACCCTAGAGACTTCGGTACCCCCAATGAAGACAGGTGGGAGGGTTCCTCCTGAAGTCTACGACTAGTTCAACAGTCTTTGCGGCGTTGAGTACTAGGTTATTGCCTCTGCCCAAGCTACAGATTCGCTCGACTTCGCTGCGGTACTCATACTCTCCGTTGCTGCCAATTAAGCCAATGATAGTGGTGTCTGCAAATTTGATGACTTTCACAGAGTCCGCGGATGATATGCAATTGTTGGTATAGAGGGAGAACAATAGTGGTGACAGTACACAGCCTTGTGGAGCCCCAGTATTGGTGGTTCTGACGCTGGAGTAGCAGTTGCCGAGCTTCACCTGTTGCGTTCTGTTTGTCAGGAAGTCCTTGATCCACACTCGAAGGGTGGGGTCTACTCCGAGCTGCTCTATGTAGGCTACACCACTCGAGCTTTGAGAAGCCCAGTGCACTCCAAAACCGCTAGCAGATCCGCAATACGCTAGCGGTTTTGGGAGCTGATTTCAGAGCGATTCTAGGTATGTTTAGAGAGGTTTTCTAAACATACCTAGCGGTTTTGCGTGCGTTTTTGTGTAGCAGATTACACATATTGTTACAGTAAAAGCTGTTACTGAACAGCTACTGTAACAAAAATGCCTGGCAAACCGCTCTGAACTAGCGTTTTTCAGAGCGTTTTGCGTTTTTCCTATACTTTACATTGAGGACGAAACGCTTCCGAAAACCGCAAACGCGCAGCAGGAGGAGCGTTTGCGGCTTGGCAAAAACCGCAAACCGCCGGTGTGCACCATCCCATTGCAATACATTAGACAAGCGTTTTTAGAGGCGGATGCGGCCGGCGGATCGCTCCAAAAACCACTCGGTGTGCACTAGGCCAGAGAGAGGGTTTCTGAACACTATCAAGGGACTTACAAGGACAATTTTGGAGGCTCCAAAATTTCGCATCATTTTGCTGTATGCCATGGGGGTGATCTTTCTTCCTTTAGAATCCAGGGTGTGGAGAGGGTCATGCGACCCATTAGAGGGGGGACAACCAGAGGAATCTCTTGAAACGGGAGACGTATTGGATCTGGCGGCTTGGCACTAACGGTCTCCACTCCAGGTGGGACGTCAGTTTGTTTTATAATGTATGAAGATCCTTAACATTTGTCTCCCCCTTAGAGTGATTACCAGTTTATTTATAGGTAGGTTGGTGTGTGTATATTGTTTTTATATGAGCAATTTTTTTTATAAGAAATTATGCACTTTGGATACTATTGATTCCATTTGTACTATGTACCTTTACATTTTTCCCATTTGTACAATTTGCTGTATGGACCACCCTTTGAGGCATGACTGCTTGTATAAATTGTAGCTCCTGTGAGAGCTTTTTAAGCTATGATTAAGGAGCGATTGCTAGCTCTGATACCCGTGAGCTAATTTGCCTGTCTGTCCAATACTGATGTTTTTCCAATAAAAATCTGACTTTTATTCATCCAATTGAGCGGGTCCTTCCCTTATGTCCTACGCATATCACTCCACTCGCACGCGACCTATGGGATGCGTTCCACATCTCACTACCGCACTTCCTCCTTCAGGCTTGAAGTAGGAAGTGCATCCCATAAGTCACGTGTGACTGTAGTGATACGCATAGGAGCCCGCCGGACTTCTGGGTAAGTAACCCCTCATCTCCCATGCTCACATCTGCCTTAATCAAGCTTCATTACAATTTCGAATTCGAGTGGCTTTCAACTCAACAGCCCATGCCTGGTGCTGTCATTTCAAAAGGAAATGAGGCTAAATGAACCAGCAGCTCCCGGGGTCAGAAGCATTCTGCGCATGCACGGTAGCAAGTTTTACATACTGCCAAGTGCAGAAAGCATGGGAGCCCGATCAGAGGCCGCACATACAGCTAACACGAGCGCTGCAGCTGACCAGAGGATAGCAGAATGACGGGGAAGGCACAGGACGACTACAGGGGGCTGGAAGAATCCAAAGGTGAGTTAAAGGACAACTGTAGTAAATTATAGATGGAGGCTGTCATATTTATTTCCTTTTAAACAATACCAGTTGCCTGGCCGCCCTGCTGATCTTTTTGCCTGTAGCGGGGTCTGAATCACGCCATAACAAGCATGCAGCTAATCTTGTCAGATCTGACAATGTCAGACACCTGATCTGCTGTATGCTTGTTCAGGGGCTATGGCTAATAGTATTAGAGGCAGAGGATCAGTAGAACACAGCCAGGCAACTGGTAATGTTTAACCCCCTTGGCATTATGATTCTTTCCGGATTTTAGAGTCTAAAAGCAGTGCAATTTTTTTTTGCACCCTTTCAGACCCTAAAACCTGGAAACAATCATGCTGCCAGGGAGATCTGCAGCAGCCCAGCAATCACTCACCTCCCTGGCTCCAGCGCTGCAGTTAAGCCTCCATCCTCCGGGTGGTGCTGCAATTCTAAAGTGAGATAGCTGGCTGTTGTCATGACGACAGCCGGCAATCTCACCAGCAGGAAGCAGAGCCCCGGAGGAGAGGAAGAAACGCTCCCGCTGAGCCTGCATACAGCCTCCGGCAGCCCTAACCCTGAGCCCGACTCTAGCTCGGGATAACCGCCAAGGAGGTTAAAAAGAAATAAATATGGTAGCCTCCGTATACTTCTCAGTACAGTTGTTTGAAACTTTAAACTGCTCCTTTATTTTTGCTTTAGGTTCCTTTTAAATATATTTATTGCAGAAAGTACTAGCTTGTAATGCACAATACATTGTAAGTTTCTAATTAATGCAAATGTAACTGTCCTATCCATTTAAATAGAACTGTGAACAAGGGCTTTAATTGTATTTTTACATCAGTGTTTGTTCAATGTGTTATGATGCAGTGTGAGGTTGTAGTCAACACTGGAGCAGCCAATCCAATATGCCCTTGACATGTGTAAGATCTCAAAGCTGATCTCTGTAAACGAAAGGATGTTTTTTTTTTTGTGCTCTATGCTTTATATGCTCTATGCTGTGCTTATTATGTACGCATGAAGGAGGTAAAATGTGACAAATTGCTTACACCAAAGGGGAACAGTTCACATACTATGTTGTTGCCATTGCTGAACACAGGTGAACATTACATTTTCTGGTATTTTTAGAAATTCATAGCTGACTGCAAAATACAATCAGCAAATACTTTTTTTGTTTCTTTTGTTTCTAATATTGACTAAAAGGACTTGTAGAGGACTGACAAATGTTACATCATCATTTAGAATGAGTAGTTTCATTTAAACGGAATTCTAGTACAGACAATGAGGGCAGTCAGATGTGTCGACATGATCTGACTGCCCTAGGGGAATACAGCTGAACACACTGTTATTATATATAGAGCCACAGGTTATTGCACTGACACAAACTATACATAAATGATGCAAACGGGTAAAACAGATAATAAACAATCATACAGTATACCCAGTAGAAGGTACTTTACATTTAAAAGGCAGTGCAATGAGCAGCAATACTGTGATGGCCTTGTGTAAATGAGATTAATACAAGAAAAGGGTTAAATATAAAGTGAAGGGAGTAGGTGAACTATGTGGTGACTTAACTGATAAGTACAGAATAAGCTTGAACTGTATCAGTAGGTATGTGGGTATGCTATTTCAGATTACAGTATATACATGCCTGAAAAAGTGTTAAGGTTGTATTTGGAAACTAAAAGGCAGTGAGTCATAAAAGGAGTATGAAACTGCTCCAGAATAGAGGAGAAGCTCCAGAGAAGTCCTGAATGCTGGCAAGAGAAAAGCGGATTAGAACGAATGAGTGAGAGGTTGTAGTCAACATTGGAGCAGCCAATCCAATATGCCCTTTGATGTGTAATGCTGGATACACACGGTGCGTTCGCGCACACGATTTTCCCGTCGATTCGTTTATTTCCAACATGTCCGATTTGGATTTCGATGGATCGTTAGGTCGATTCGGCATACTTTGCATGCGAATCGACCTAACGATCCATCGAAATCCAAATCGGACATGTTGGAAATAAACGAATCGACGGGAAAATCGAGGTGCGCGAACGCACCGTGTGTATCCAGCATAAGATGTGAGATGTGTAAAGATCTCGAAGCTGATCTCTGTAAACGAAAGGACTGTTTTTAGTCCTCTATGCTTTATTTGTTCTATGCTATGCTTATTATGTACGCATGAAGGAGGTAAAATGTGACATATTGCTTACACCAAAGGAGAACAGTCTGTCCAGAGTGGACATTCCATCTTTGGGGATTCGTTCAGCACTCCTATTTATTTGTTATAGAGGAATGAAAGGAGAAGAGCAAGTATTCCTCCTTCCCCTCTTCCTTGCCCCCAAACAGTGGATACCATACAGAGCCTGAAGCTTTAGGGTTGTATAGATAATCCCAGTCCGGATAGGCAACGATGGCGTATACATGTGCTTATTGCTGTCTCTGAGGGAAGGAATAAGGAAGCAGATCAGCTAATCTTGGCATGATCGTTTGGATGTCGCCTTAGGCAGTAATGAAAATTACGGCCTATGGCAACACTAAGTGACTAATTTAGGTGCCAGCGATTGCCTGAGCTCAAATTGGAGAAAAAAAACAAAACAAAAAAAATGGGTCAGCATCTTCTGCGCAGGTGCAGTACACTCCTGGTGACGTGGGTGCATTCGCATGCGGGTGAAAGCCCGCGTTTACTCAGAAGGGTCCGACTTATCGGGGGTCGGCGATCCTTCAGAGGCGGCCAGCGGGACTCCAGACTAGAGCTGCTGCGGCGGTCACAAATTACTTCTAGGGGCTGGAAGAAGCCCCAGTTAAGTAAATCTAGATTTAATTTGTCACCTCAGATATCATTTAGGAAACATTTTTGGTTTTTGTTTTGTATAGCATTTTAGTAAGGAGGCTTTTTGATCTTTGAGCCCCTTACACACTCCGTGGAGTTTTGGTTCACCATGAGCTTGCTGGGCAATCTGTAACTGAGTGTTTCAAGTCCTACCCAATAGAGCCTTATTAATTCATTCCATGCACTGATTATCAGCCAATCCGAAACAGTCTGCATGCATGTTGGATTAGTTTGGTTTTGTGATATTAGCAAGCTGATACAGCATTGCATTCCAGTAGTTTTGGAAGTGCGTTTAGCTATCGGGGACAGCAAAGAGATGATTTGCATATTCAGCAGTGATGCACTGTGGGACATCTCAGAGCTCACTACAACCTGAATAATCACAAATACCTTCGGTTTTAAGAAGGCAAACTTCTGTTTTGCATTGTGTGTGTTGTGCAAGAGTTTGGGTCCGCTTTAAGTAAACTGTATTTTATAAGTCTGACAATAAAATGCACAATTTATGATCTGCGTGGTGGACAAGGTTTTAAATCAGAAAAATACAGCATACTAGCAAGGAATATATGAGGAGTGTAAGAAAAGAGAGCTTTGAGAGGATATATGAAAATTTAGGTACTTTCCATACAGTCTAAGCAAATGTTAGCATTTTTGTCAGTAGGATTCAATGTGGATGTTGTACAGTACTTTTGATTGTAAAGTCTCGTAGGAATGAGAGACATTTTAATGTGCAATTGCTGACCAATGCTAGCTGTGTGTCTGCTTTGTGCATATTCTGTAATGGTATCTGAATATCAATATCTTCTCTGGAATAAGCACAGGCAAGGAGTATCCAAACATAAGTGCTCCACTCTTAATTCCAGGGTGAAAGTACTTTACTACTGAGTATTGTAGAAAAAGGATAGAATTTTACATTTGTCGAAAGTTGATTTTTATGGGGGTGGGGAGGGGGGTGGCTTCTAATTAAGAGATTTACCGTAATCTAATTTTTGTGTCCTGAAACCTCCATGGAGCTTTGTGGCTTCTGGGTCCAGAAAATGACAGATTGAAACCCAAGCCAAAAATTAATTCTAACTATTTCTCATTTTATAAAAAAAAATAAAAATAAATCTCCATCCATCTCTCTCTCTGCTGAGAGCAGTGGTTCCCAACCGGTTTGAAGTCGTGGTACATCACGCCAAACGCTCAGATCTCTGTATCACATACCCTCCCCCCTCCGAAAAAAAAGCCCTCAGACTCGGTATAAGTAGTTAGTTAGCCAAGTATAGGTGCCCCCAGTAAAGGTGTTGGAACCCTCAATATAGGTAGCCAAGCATAGGTGCCCCTGTTATAGGAAGTCAGGTGTAGATGCCTGCAGTATAGGTATGTAGATGCCCCCAGTATAGATATGTAGGTGCCTTCAGTATGTGTACTGAAAAAAAAAAAGTCTGGGAGGGTCCTTGTTTATCCACCCCCACCCCAAACAATGTTTCATGGAGTGGTGTGTAAGTATCTCCCAGGTCCCTTTAAGGATACCTTGCACTTTAAAGCATACAAAATCTCGCCGGTTGGCTTGTTTGTAGTGCGGTGATTGAACAGGGAACTCAGGATCGTATCGCCACTCACCACAACAAAGTAAAGCCAAACCACTGGCTAGCTGGTCAGCCGGGGTGGTGTGGAGGATCAACTGGACCTTATTTGTGCTCATACATATACACAGTGAACAAAAAGATATGAAAACCGTGACTCTACGTGTTCACTGTAAAGATTTCGTCAGGGGTACAAGTGGGGTGCAAGAGACATCACATATCAGTGATCCTAATTTTAATGGTATGTGATGTCTCCCCTGCAGATTCATACCCCGCTGTATCCTTGTTCCCCGCCCCTCCCGCAATGTAGTGATTAGAGCAATGCAATAGGGGCACTGACCCTGTAGCCAGTTGTCCCCTGCCTCCCCGCAGTTTGGCAATCACTGACCTGTGCCCCCCAGCAATTATGTATGCGATGGAGAGCAGCAGAGTCACTTGCAGTGCCCATATATCCCCTTGCAGCTCCAACACAGTCACCGTGTCTCATCTATGATGCCATCTAGGGGCTTCTTGAGACACAGTGATGGTCTCAATCATAATTAAAAAATTGTGTACCAGGCGTCAGGGTCCATACACTAATCCAATTTTGATTGGCCAATCTCTGACCAATTTTATCACCCCCATGTAGCATGAGAGCCAACATATTTACAATACTATGAACGGATGTAGCCATCTCTAAGTAGTATTAGAGCTTTACCTACACAATCTGCTTATAGTATTCAATATCTGTTGACCCTCACACTACATGGAAGTGGTAAAATTGGTCAGTGATTGACCAATCATAATTGAACGTGTGTGTCAGGCTTTAGACTGGAGTACTATTTCTGTTCACAAGAGACATTTAGGTATTGAAAAATACATTTTGAATGAGCAAAGGAATGTCAGATCATAAAATACAGCATGCAGAACTTTGTTTTTCATTCTGCAATGCAAGGCCTATAAAATGGTCACCACTGAACAGAATTGATTTTGCTTGGCTTCTGTGTTTCTGCTGTATTGTAAAACAAACTCAAGTTGGGCAGCACGGTGGCGTAGTGGTTAGCACTCTCGCCTTGCAGCGCTGGGTCCCTGGTTCGATTCCCTGCCAGGGCACTATCTGCAAAGAGTTTGTATGTTCTCTCCGTGTCTGCGTGGGTTTCCTCCGGGCACTCCGGTTTCCTCCCACATTCCAAAAACATACGGATAAGTTAATTGGCTCCCCCTAACAATTGGCCCTAGACTACAGTACTTACACTACATAATATAGACATATGGCAATGGTAGGGATTAGATTGTGAGCTCCTGTGAGGGACAGTTAGTGACAAGACTATATATATATATATATATATATATATATATATATATATATATATATATATATATATATATATATATATATATATATATATATATATATATATATATATATATATATATATATATATATATATATATATATATACTTAATAATAATAATAATAATAATAATATGCAGAATAAGGCAGTATGTATTTACAGGCCCTTATATGGCTATGACTAGCTTGGAATACAGTCACTATAGTAACTGTTTATTCATTTGCAGTATCGCAAGATGGTCTCATGAAAGATGCTGTATACTGTTTTATTTATTTATTTATTTTTTCTTCACATTACTGCCAACATATGGTTACCATAGAAATATATAAAGTCATTGGTCACCTGAAGTCAAATAAACTTGTTTAATCTCCTTGTGTATTTGTTAGAACACAGGTGTAATTTTTTTCTGACGTCATGTGGAAAGTTCAATAATTCGGTTTATTTTAGCTATTTGCACAGATTAAAGTCTGTGCTAAGGTAATGCTTAGAAGCGCAGAGATTACTAGACTAGTTGGATGTACTGCATGCCACTACTACATTGCAGTCTGTGCATTTTTTTTTTTATTGTTGTAACAAAACAGGGATTGTCGTCAGTGATGTTTCTATCAAGATTTACTGATTCTTTTAAACAAACATTATATTATGTGCTGTAACTGCTGGGCAGCCCATGACTAATGTTGTATTCTTCGTAACTCTCAAATAATATGGTTGGGCAGCACAATGTCTATGTGGCTAGCACTTTTGCCTTGTAACAATAGTTCCCCATGGTCAGTCCCTGGTCAGGATACTATATAGCCTTCTGGCACAAATATACTAGTGGGTTAATTAACTTCCTCTTTGAGTTGGCCCAAGATTATTGTAGAGATAATTGGACTTTTCAAGGGACAGTTAGCGACATAAATAATTTGTTCCCAGTACAGTGCTGTGGAGAATGTCAGCGCTGTACTGTGTGTAAAAATAAATATCTACTGGTGAACTAGCACAGTGGTAAAGATTTGCCTCTTAAGCCTGGTACACACCATTCAATTTCCTGTCAGATAGATGGGTGGAATAGATAATTTCGGAAATCGGAAATCCAATCGGATCTGTCGGAAGTTATCTATCGACCCATCTGATGGGAAATTGCATGGTGTGTACCAGGCATTAGGGCTGATTCAAGCACTTTTCAAACACTAGTGGTTTGAAAATCTTTTGTTAATGCAATGCTATGGGGGATTTTCACAAAAACTCATCGCTCCAGTGTGAACACACACATATAACATTAGCTAGAGCTTTTAAAATTGCAACAAGCTTAGAAAAGCTCTTGTAGTGTGGATTGGCCTTATTCTGCATTCACACTTAAAAGCGCAAAACGGTAGCGTTTAGCACTACAGTTTTGCGTGGGTGATTTTACTTCGATTAGCGTGGTAAATTCACTGTACACTCTCGCAATTCAAAGTGATCACGATCAGCGCTTTTATAAGCACTGTATTATGATTGCTCCTGAATCATGGCAAAATGCTGCGGGGAAACACGTTTTACGATTGCTGCTAATCGCGACACACCCGAGATCTACAGCAATCATGGCAGTGAGATCACTGCCATAAGGCTATTATTGCGCTAGCGCTTCGGTGTTTAGCGGGAATCACTCGCTAATCCCCCAACTGAGAACGGGCCCTAATGGTTGTTGGATGCACATGAAAGAAAGCTCATGGCTCTTTAAGGGCCCATTCACACTAGAGCACTTTGCCGGCGATTTCGGCAAAACGTTCAATCGCTAGCACTTTTGAAAGCGCTAGTGCTATAATACCCTATGGACCCGTTCTTACTTGGGTAATTTGCGTTAATCGCTGGCGATTAATGCAAATCACCATATGAAAACGCGTAGCCTGCACCATTTTCAAGCGATTTCCTGGCAATCATGTTTCAGTGCTATAGAAGCGCTATACAAGATCGCGGAAAAATCGCTGCAGTGTCCAGTGATTTATTTATTTTCCTCCTGAAATCGCTGAAAAATCACCTCTGCAATTTTGTGCTTTTAAGTGTGAATGGGCCGCCAGTGATCATTCATATAAACAAGTAACGTTAGGAAAATAGTACAGCTTTGTTGAAATCTGTTATAGCAGAAGTTTCTTTAGTGAATGGTCCCCACTCCCTTTATTTTATCAGGCGACTACGGCACCCAAACTTGCTGTTCTAGGCGCTATTACATGGGCGCTTATGGCAGTGCTGATTAGTGTATAGATTGGGGAGGATTTGTGCTTGGTGTCTGTGTGGGTTGTCTAGGGTTAGGCAAAGATAGGGTGTACCTATAATAGTGTTGCAAGGAAAAATGGGCACAAAATAATAGTGATGGGTGCAAAATAACAGAATATCGGTAATCTTACCGATATTCTATTATCCACTATAGTGGAATATCTGTAATTTAATCGATATTGTGCTATCACCCACTGTACCCTAACTCTCACCTGAACCCTCCACTATCTATGCCTAATCCTACACGCCCTTCAACTACTTACTTCAACACTAACCACCCACCACCTACTCCTTTTCCTAACCAGTCCCTATCTGAATGAACTGAAAAAAAAGCCATAGGCACACCTTGAGAATAATGGATTGCTGTGCATGCAGTTTATCAAATCATGTATATGGGACCTCATTTTAATCATAATAGATTGTAGAATACAGTTGTATGTGTCTTTTAGCTTGGACCCCTGTCACTTAAAAAATAGGTAGGGACAAACTCTGTCCATCATTTAAAAACAAGTGTTTTTTTTCCTCCCCAAAAGTGTGTGTGTGTGTGTGTCTGTGTGTGTTGGGGGAGGGGTCTGTGCATCTTACGGTCCGAAGATGTCCCCCCATTAATGCCTCCTCTGCTGCCCTGTCTCTACTCTCTGGTGTCCTCCTGTCTCTCCTCTGGCTGGTGTCCCATTGTCGTCCTGTGCCCCCTCTGTCCCATGTGACCTTGTGTGTGTCCCTGTGCTCTCCTGGCAATTTAATTTACTTGCTGCCAATAAAAACGATGGGCCGGGTGTAGAGACCGGGGTTCTCCATGCAGCCATTCAGTGCCTCGCCCGCAGTGTTGCCAACTCATCCCTTTAATTACTGACACATCTAAGTTATGCAGGTTCTGGGGCTATTTGCACATAATCAGTGCCTTAACTGCATCTACCTAGCCACAAAACCTGTATAATTCATATGTGTCAGTAATTAAAGGGATGAGTTGGCAACACTGCTCGCCCGCTGGAGACGCCAGAACGCCAGGCGACCTTGATTGACTTGCATCGTTCCCCCTGATTAATCGCATACCACCTGGAGGCTCCAGCAGGCGAGGATTGAATGACTGCAACTGACTTACCAGGCGGCGCAGGGGGACACAGGAGGGCATAGGGGCCGGTGAGACCCAGGACACCGTGCAGAGGGGAGACAGGAGGGTACAGGGAGGCATAGTGGACACATGGGGGCACAATAATCGGGAGGGGGGGGGGGAACAATCTACAAGACGCCCCTGAACCATAGACGCACCAGGTTAAATATGTACTGTATGTATGTACGTATGTGTGTGTGTGTGTGTGGAGATATAGATCTAGCTAGAGATATAGCGATATATAGTAGTGTCTCCCCCCCCCCCTCCCCCCCCCTGTTTTTGCTCTCTAAACCTAGCTGCGTCTTTTATAGTCCGAGAAATACGGTAATCTATTATCCCCATATGCTTCACTATTTAAATGTTTGCATAACAGGGCAAATAAAATGTGTGGGTTTTATCTACGGTATCGTTGTTTATTTTAAAACTGTAGTGGATGGAATTGGAGAAATAGTGTATTTTTCACTTTTTTTTTTCTCTTTTTCCTTTAAAACGTATAGAGAATAAAATAGTTACTAAAAATAAATCGCCCTCAAAAATCCAAATTTGTCCTGAAATAAACAAGATATAGATCATTTAGGTGTGATAGTTATTGGCGAATGAATGGGAGGAGCACTGAAATGTGAAAATTGTGCAGATGCATAAGATAACAACCCTGAGGCCTAGTTCAGTGCTTAGTTGTGTTGCAGAATAATTCTACATATCAACTCCCTACCCATACATATCTATATATAGGCCTGTTCACAGTACTGTGTTGTAAAGGATTGTGTTATTCTAATTCACTTATTGCAAGCATTGTCCAGTTTCCATTATAACTTCTGCGTTATGCAACTGACCACTGTGAATCCAGCCAGAAGGCTTAAAGGAATACTATCAATACCCAAGTGTTATAAAATGACAACGTACAAATAATGTCTAAATAGCTGTGTAAACATTTTCCTATTTGTTATGTTAAATATCAGAGGCAAAAGCTTTAATTAACTGTGTGCAGGGTTTAGCTCTATTGGAACAAATCATTCGCAAAGTGGTGTCTGTTTCAATGCACAGCCAGTGTTTTTTGCATATCACACTACACTGTATTTTTCCCTGAAAGCCCCCAAAAATACGAAAAGCTGTGCTGTCAGACAATTTACATGTTCAAAACAAGTTACATTTCCTCTGCTCTCTTGCAGACAGCTTAGAAACATGCAGCTTCTTCTGAGAGCTCTCTGACACACACAGTTAAAGAGTTAACTACACTGTGAGGGCTGGAACCCACAGGAGCGCTCTTGGCAGCGTTTTGGCAGCACTGCGATATGCTAGCAGTTTGCCAAAACGCTGGGCTAATGTTAATGGATGGGGCAACTTCCACAGGAGCGTTTGCGTTTCCCAGAAACGCAAACGCTGGACCTGCAGCATTTTGGGAGCGTTAGCGCTTCAATGTAAAGTATTGAAACGCTAGCAGAAACGCTCAGCAAAACCTAAACTGAGCGGTTTTGCTAGCGTTTTGCGGTTCAGCACACTGTAACAAAATGAAAAATAATTCACAGGACCAATCAGGATAAAAACGCAAAACGCTAGGCACCCGCTGGGGAAAAAAATACAATGTTGCAAAACACGACCAAAAAACGCGCATGAATCCACTTGCAAACCGCTCAGACAAAACGCTAGCGGTTGCATTTTGCGTTTGCGGTTTTCAGTGGCTTCCAGGCCTTAGGGAAACTCCCCTCCTCTCATTAACTCTCCCCTCAGAATTGAGCAGACAGTGCTGTCGGGTCAGAGTGAAAGGAATTTGTTACAGTAAACAAAAGAGATAAGCAAATGAAATGTATACATCATTATTTACCAGCACTTCAGCAACTCTCTCAAACTCAGGTTAAACACATGTTAATCGATAGTATCCCTTTAAAGGGGAACTGACGAGAGAGGTATATGGAAGCTGTCATGTTTATTTCCTTTTAATCAATACCAGTTGCCTGGCAGCCCTGCTGGTCTATTTCTCTGCAGTAGTATCTGATTAAAACCAGAAACAAGCATGCAGCTAGTCTTGTCAGATCAGACTTATAAGTCGGAACCACTGAAACACCTGATCTGCTGCATGCTTGTTCATGGGCTATGGCTAATAGTATTAGAGGCAGAGGATCAGCAGGGCTGCCAGGCAACTGGTATTGTCCAAAAGGAAATAAACACGACAGCCTCCATATACCTCTCTCTTCAGTTCCCCTTTAAGTGGTTAGTGCACTGCTTTTTGGGCATGCGCTGTTAGTGATATCTTGGAAAAACCTTTGTTTTTAATGAGGCAATCCTGTACTTTGTGGATTGTTGCAAGGGTTTGTGCTTATAAGCACAGCTCTTTCCAAGTTTACAACTAGACATTTTAGACCTGTTTCTTTATTTCATTACTGCTAAAAAAAATTAATAGTACCAAAAATGAATTATGAACACTTATGCTGTACATAGAACTTACCTGAAGTGATACTGATAAAAATCTTTATTAACGGTATCATTTTTCACAGAAAAAATGCTCTTTAATTTGCATTGAGCAGATCTTTCCTCCCAATAACTGGTTAGATCTGTTGGTTCTGGCACATCACTTCTATGTGCTAAGTGTGGTGACAGAGGTTGGCTTCTTCTCCAGCTCTCAGTTTTGGTTTGGCTGACTTCCCAAGCTTTGTGCGCAAGCTAACATGACTGATTTTGATTTTCCTCTGAAAGTAAATCTCCAACTCTTCTTTAAAACCCACAGTGATAATTGCAATTGGCTTGCTTTTTCTTTATGCACGGCTAAAGGTCTCTGCAAAACTAGTATAGTGTGTGTGTGTGTGTCTCTCCCCTACAAGTTAGTATCACTGCACTTGACCATCAGTCACATGTAGATTTTTATTCTTGGTGTTGTCTAGTGTCAGTGTATAAATAACATAGAAAATGCTGAAAGGTTAGTAAATTAGCGGTTGATTACCTGTAGTCATGTGAATCCACCCCTAATGAGAACTATTTTAAAAGGAACACTGAAGCGAAAAAAATTATGATATAATGATTTGTATGTACAGCTAAGAAATAAAGCATTAGGAGCAGAGACATGAGTCTAATATTGTTTCCAGTACAGGAAGAGTCAAGAAACCCCAGTTGTTATCTATGCAAAAGAGCCATTGAGCTCCACAACGTTCAAAGTCGCAGAGAGCTCTGTCTTCTGAAGCTTGTTAGCTCAACTGCCAGTCAATGTATTTTCTTTTTCTCTGCCAGAGGACCGTTCAAAAGTTAACTGGCCTGCTCGGTAAAATCATTTAGAATGCTGAGTAGAGTGTAAACTTCAAATATTAGAGAATGATGCAATGTTATAAAAAACACTATAACTGAAAATAATAAATGAGAATATTTTCTTTACTACTAATGTTCTAGTAATTAACCGTACTACACAACCAATTCATTATATCATAATATTTTCAGTGTCTCTTTTAGACCCTAAAAGTCATACCGCTAGATAGATCTGCGGCAGCCCTGCACATTACTCGCCTCCTGTGGATACAGCTCGGTGTTACCACTATGAACTGCAGATTTCCGGCCCAAGCCTGTTACCACTAGGGAGGTTAAAAAATTAAATCTGGACTTTTCTGGATTTCTTAAAGCCAACTGAACACCACCAGTTATTTTTTTTTTAAATGAACCTCCCCATAAGGGATGTTTGTAAGGGCCTTTTCCACTTCACAGCTGAATCAGAAATCTCTAGTGATTTTTACATCGCTAGGGTTGTTAATTTTATCATAGAACTCATGAGAAGTATTTTCTACTATAGTTGTTTGATTTGCAAATCACAATCGCTTTCTGGGGCAATTTTGAGAGGGAAAATGCAATGCAAAGGAAAAATCGCAATCGCATGACAAATTTAATGAAAAATCACTGGTGTTTGTGATTGCGAGTGGAAAAGGGCCATAATAGTGTGCAGTTGGGGAGATGAGCATTACTTAAAGAGAATCTGTATTGTTAAAATCGCACAAAAGTAAACATACCAGTGTGTTAGGGGACATCTCCTATTACCCTCTGACACAATTTCGCCGCTCCCCGCCGCATTAAAAGTGGTTAAAAACTGTTTTAAAAAGTTTGTTTATAAACAAACAAAATGGCCACCAAAACAGGAAGTAGGTTGATGTACAGTATGTCCACACATAGAAAATACATCCATACACAAGCAGGCTGTATACAGCATTCCTTTTGAATCTCAAGAGATCATTTGTGTGTTTCTTTCCCCCTGCATCTCTCATGCACTGAAGTTTCAGGCTGCTCGTTTCTTCCTGCAAACAGCTTTGCCTGTGTCTGTAATTCTTCAGTATGTGAAAACCCAGCCAGCTCAGAGGACGATTTATCCAGCTTGTAAAAGATAACAGAGAAGAGAGAAGCTGCTCTAATCCTAAATAACACAGGCAGTGTGCATAGAGGGGCCTGGAAGGGGAGTTCATAGCAGAACCACAACACTGAAGAACTTGGCAGCCTTCCAGACACAGGCTGACAAGTCTGACAGGGGAAAGATACATTGATTTATTACAGAGATGGTGATAGCAGAAAGTGCTGCAGTAAGCCAGAACACATTAGAATAGCTTTTGGAACTTGTAGGATGATAAAAAACAGGATGCAATTTTTGTTACGGAGTCTCTTTAACTACAGGGGCTGTTCTTGTGGCCTCTTGTCTGTATGGTGGTTGCTATCTCCTCAGCACAGTGCTGCATATTCCTTCTCCCGGGGTGTGTGCCTGGAGATGTGTTCCGTAGATGCAAGTACATCTCTATATCCACATCCACTAACTACATCTCCTGGCATGCATTGTAGCAGAAGCGCATGCTTGCCAACCCCAGTAAAAAGAAAATGCAGCACTGTGTAGAGGAGATGGTGACCACCATACGGACAAGAGCTCACAGGAGCAGCCCCTCGTGGGTAATTAATGCTTTTCACCCCAACACCTGCTACCAACGGTACTTTAGTACAAACCTCCCTTATGGGTAGGTTCATTTATAAAAAAAAAAAGGGTGCTCAGTTCGCTTTAAAGAAGTAGGGCCTTGTATCTGGGGAATTTCGTGGTGCTACCATCACCAAAACATTGGCTGCCTTTTAAATTTACTTTAGATCCACTTTTAATTATGTTGCTTAACCTATTTTGGTTCCTGGAAGTAGAAACTACGTCCAGGAACCATGCGCGCTACCGCGGCCGATCGCGCGCGTGCACGCGGCCCGCGGTTCGCTAGCCAGGCAATCAGTGAATCGGGCTATGGTGCCCGATCACTGATTCCTCTCCCCCGCTGAAAAAGCTCTCTCTCGAAAGCTGCACCTTTTCTGGCTGTTACCTCCCCCGTGCGTCGCTCTAAGCGTATGTTACGCTTAGAGTGACGTCATGTAAACAAACTCATGGCCGCCATCTTGTGGCCAAAAAGTATTACTACAACTAAAAGTAAAAAAATAAATAAAAATAAACACACATTTACATTATAAACATATTGTTTACATCCCACCCTCCCAAAACTACCCAAATAAAATGTTTAATATAAAAAAAAACTATTACAATAAAAAAAAACAAACATGTAAATATTTACCTAAGGGTCTAAACTTTTTAAATATCAATGTAAAGATGATATATTTCTATATATTTTTTTTTTTATTTTAAACTTGTAAATAGTGATAGATGCAAAACTGAAAAAATGCACCTTTATTTCCAAATAAAATATTGTCGCCATACATTGTGATAGGGACATAATTTTAACGGTGTAATAACCGGGACATTTGGGCAAATACAATACTTGAGTTTTTATTATGGAAGCATGTATTATTTTAAAACTATAATGGCTGAAAACTTCCTGTTAAAATGCTTTTACAGTAAAGTGTCTCTTAGCAAAATGTACCCCCCCAAAGAAAGCCTAATTGGTGGCGGGAAAAACAAGATATAGATCAGTTCATTGTGATAAGTAGTGATAAAGTTATAGGCTAATAAATGGGAGGTGAACATTTCTCAAGTGAAAACGACGGAACGCGAATGGGTTAGGGAGCAATGGCATATGTTCTTCACTGTTGTAAAGTGAACCCCAGGTGAAAATAACTGATGAAATAAACAATTGTATTTTATCCTGCTACTTTTTTTTTTTTTTTTTTTTTTTTTATATATCCAATTGGATTTTATATTTAAGCATTTACAAAGTAGATTGAATGTTGTGTAGTCTCTACTCAATGGCAGTCTTTTAAGTGTCCCTGAGTGAAAATACATGAACTATTGACCTTTTTATATCTCTCCCTGTGCTTAGTTGAATTCTGTCAGGAGAACTTTTATAGCTGTAATTTGCTTTTCAGTGATGTACACTAGAATTCTGACGTGGTACCAACAAGCCAAAAGCAGTCCCTTCTATGTCTGAAAATTAACTTTCAGGCAGCAAAATAAAACAACCAAAACAGCCTGATCTACATACACCTGTTTATCTCACATGTCGCCTCGGGCACACTTTAACAAAATTGGAATTATTCTTTACTATTATAAGGATGTTTTTTTTTTTGTTTTGTTTTTTTTTGATTAAGAAAAATAGTTGTACTCAATTTGTATCTATACCCCATATATATAATTAGTAATGTAAAGGGTTTTTTTTTTTTTTTTTTTTGTTTTTTTTTGAGTTGTAAAAATATTTAAAGTAATGTTTTTGAAAGTTACCAAGTGTCTCACCTGTTAATTTAAAATGTCTTCTGTGTTCTAGCCCAGCGTGCTGATAGCCAGTTACAAGGAGTCGGCAAAATCAGCAGCCCAATTTGGATCTTACAGGCAGTCAGAATGGAGGCCAGACAGCAATGCTATAGTTATTGCGGTAAGTCTGATCAAAATTGTTAATCGCCTTAAGTAGCATGAAGGAAACTGTTTCTGTTTAAAAGAAAATAAATGTCTGCCTCCATATACCTCTCACTTAAGGTATCCTTTAAAGGGACACTGAGTGCCAAATTTGGAACTACCTTGGGCTTCCTCCAGCCCCACCCCCCGTAGCCCACGAGGTCCTCCGGCATCCTCTTCTCCCTTCTCCTGGTCCCACCCACTGTCCTGGAAATCGCTGACTTTGGGTGAAGTCGCGCATGCGACCCCCCCCCCCCCCAGTTGCGTCGTCACGCTGGCTGCCGTAAGCATCCTGCGAATAGACAGTTCTCTAAAGACTGAACCGCGCACCTGAAGTTGACAATTACAGGAGCCGCCAGTGGAACCAGGAGAGGGGAGGAGAGAATGGCTGAGAACCTCACGGGCTATTGGGGGTTAGAGGAAACCCCAGGTAAATTTCATCTTTATTTAGCACTCTGGGTCCCTTCAAGCTGTGTAATCACCTGGGATAAATGTTGCTCAAAATGATCTTTTGTATTGGTTTCAGATCACAGCTTTTCATGATCACAATACAGATAGACAACTCTGCTCTCTGCCCTATGCATGGCGGTGAGGAACAAACAGGCAGTTTCTGGCTGCAGGCTGGAAAAAGAACTCTATTGGCAGTCAGCTGACTTGTATCTCACTCAGTGACCGCTGAAGTCTGGCTACACCAGAACTCGCACTGGATTGTCACATGAAGCAATCATGAACTATAATTTCAGTTATCGAAAAACTAGTATGTTTACGTAGCTTTAAATACAGAGACAGGTTTTCAGCTTCAGTTATCACAGCCTGTTTCTTAACAATTTTCTGGCACACAGATTTTTTTTTTTTTAATTCTGTCTTTGTAAAAAAGATATTGCTGTGTCCTGAATGTAGTTTAAACTGAAAGTGGCTGCAAATGCTCTGCTTTTCCATCGAGGTCCCCAGTACAGTACTTCCTATAAAATTAGCTCTCTAGGAATAAGTATGATGATTGCTAGTTAGGCCTATGCATGTTTATTGAATGGGTGACTCAGACACTACTGAAGCCAAAAGATGGTCATGGCAATCAAGCAGCAGACCTTTATTAAAATGGAAAAAATGAGTCAGTGTCTGTATTCCTTTCACTTATTTTTTTCCTTTTTAAACAGACTGGTCAAATTCCTAGAAAATACCCCCATGAATATTCCCTCCATAAACTTTTTCATCTTCCTTTTATTAAGTTATGTTGAAAGGTTTAAAAAATAAAGAGATCTTAAAACAACTTTTATATCCTTATGATATCCTTGTACTAACCCCTTTGCACGATACTGGGAGCAAGGCTACTGGGTGGGATCGACATTACCTCCATCAGCTCCCCGTTGGAAAATTGACTACACTTTCCATGATCAGTGGTGATGACTGGTAGCTGCTAGATAGCTGGTGTCAGTTTGTTGCCCAGCTGGCCATTTCATATGTTATATCAAAAACATCAATAACTGGGATGGAACTGATTAATGCTATATTCTGGCTTGATGGTTGGTTGCAACCTTTAATAGGCGCTGTGTTAGAGGCAACGACACATGTTCGTTTTGGGCTTTTTACATGGTATATGTGCCCTTCATCAGGCTGTAATACACAATTCTGTATGGCTCAACCAAAAGACATAAAGGCCAGAATTATATAGGTAAAAAAGGTGGGACGGGCATCTGAACCCACCAGATGCGCACTGTGGCTCTCTCAAAGTCGTAATGGAGGAAACGAGCCACAGTGTGCATCTGGTGGGTTCAGATGCCCGCACGATAATTTGTTGTGTTGTTGCGCTTCTCTTGCTGCGAACTATGCGTGCTACTCGCCTTTCACCTCTCTCTTTCACCAGTGTTTTTCCAGCAGAATAGTCCTTATTGTTTCAAGTTAGTTTTTTTTCCCCTCAACTGACACTCTCTGCACCCCCAAGATACTGTTGGGTGAGATAATCCTAAAAGAGTCATCATTTCGGGGGGGGTTTGCACTAGCTCTTCTTGCATCGATGATCGTCCCTTGTTGGAAGTCACTTAAATCTTTTGTCTTACCCATTTTGACATTAACTTCTGTGATAACTACATTGTCTGAAGCTGAGCGTTCCTTATATAAGCAACTCTTCATTATTGCTTCTCTACATCACTGTTGGACTGGTTTACTTTCAAATAAGGGTGTTTATAATTTTTGAAAGGGATCCTAATGCGAAGTAAAGAAAAAGTCTCCTGCAGCCTTGCCCATGCCGGTCCTCAACGATCCTCCATTCCCATGCCGCGGCTTATGGTGTGTACACACTTGAAAGATTAATGAAAGATCTTATGCTGGGCATACACTGCTTAATGCTGGGCATACACTGCTCGTTTGTGCGCTGGTATCGAGCCGCTGGCTCGATACTGGCTCGACCCTGCGGGTGCCCGGATCGATTCGCGCTCATTCCCGTACTGCGCAGGATGCTATTGTGGACTGGAATGTGAACAAGGATGTGCATGGCCCTGGCTGTGCAGGTGCAAGGTCCAACGACTCCTAATAAGCAGAAGTCACGACGGGGAATCGGAGGATTGTTGAGGAGTCCAGGCACGGAAGCAGGACGGCTGCAGGGGGCTGGTAGAAGCTTCAGGTGAGTGAAACTTTTTCTTTACTTCACTTAGGTTCCCTTTAACCACTTAGGCCTATATGCAATTCACTTTTTCTCCTGAGTTTTCTCTAGGTTGATATTTTTACAACTTGTAAATTAAATAGTGATATTTTTTAGGTACTTTTTTCATTGCAAAGTGCTAAAAAGTTATTTAAAATCGAAGATGTAAAATTATCTCTTAGGAAAAATCTCAGGAGAAAAAGTGAATTGCATATAGCCCTTCTAATTCCTGTTTTAGATAAAAATTTACAGAATGACCAGTTACGTTATGTTTTTTTTGTTTGCGTTTTTTTTCTTTTTGATTGTTTTCATACCTTATCAATAAATAAAATACCAGCCCCAAGCAAGCAAGGAAGTGCTTTAATATAAGTTAGGGTGACCATATTTTGATTTCCAAAAAAGAGGACGATCACATGTGGGTGTGGCCATGGGTGGGGCCAAATATACAAGACCTTAGCAGTGTGCTGTCCAACTTCGCGGGCATGGAGGGCAGTTTTTTCTTCCAGACCACATGGTGGAGGGCCGACCACAAAATGCAATCAGATTCGCAGAAGATTTCCCCACAAATGGAATCAGATTGGCAGCATATTTCTCTACAAATGCAATAAGATTGACAGCAGATTTCCCCACAAATGCTATGAGATTGGCAGCACATTTCCCCACAAATGCTATGAGATAACAGCACATTTCCCCACAAATACTATGAGATTGGCAGCAGATTTCCCCACAAATGCTATGAGATTGGCAGCACATTTCCCCACAAATGCTATGAGATAACAGCACATTTCCCCACAAATACTATGAGATTGGCAGCACATTTCCCCACAAATGCTATGAGATTGACAGCACATTTCCCCACAAATGCAATCTTATTAGGGGAGTGTGGCAGGGAGCAGCAATCAGGTGAGGGAAGGGTGGTATAGAGACAGGAGGGGAGGGTGGCAGGAGGGTCAGCAGGGGAGGGTGGTATAGAGGTGACTGGGGGGTGGGTGGCAGAGAAGGATCAGCAAGGGAGTGGGTGGCAGAGAGGGGAAAGGAGGGGAGGGTGGTACAGAGGAGACAGGAGGGGGAGGGTGGCAAAGAGGGGACAGCAGGCAAGGAAAGGGTGGCAGAGAGCTAGAAGCAGGGGAGTAGAGGGTGGCAGAGAGAGGTGACCATAGGAGATGGGAGAGTGGATGATAAATTACAGCAACCTACTGAAAGTGAAGGGAGAGAGTGGCATGTGGCAGAGAGGTGACTGGCTGCAGCCTGCGGAGGGTGAGGAAACGGTCCGCCAGAGTAGGGGGGGGGGGGGGGGGGGTTGAGAAATCAGAATGAAAGAGCAATAAGGGTTGATAGGATAGTCAGAAGCTGCAGCAAATAGTACCTAACATCTGATCCTTCTCCTTCCTGTGCACTTAGCTTGTTGCACAGGGAAAGCATCATTGCGGGGGAGGGGGGATCAGCAAGACTAAACTGAGAGCCCTGCTTGTGACTGCTCTACAGTCAGTTCAGCACTCACCCGTCCTTGCATTGTCTGCCACAGGTTTTGCCCTGCCCCCAGTGGGTCTCATGTGTACATCTTTGCACATCTTTGAAAAGTTCTTGCTGCAGCATCTAGGAGTCAGGACTGCCTCTCCCCCCCTTTGCACGCAGAACAGACCAACCTCATTCCCCCTCCTTCACTCACTCACCATGGCCCCCCCACCTGAGTCTCATCTCCTATTTGCAGAGTACAGCGTGTGGCTGATGCAATCTCTCTCTCCTGCTCCTGAAGTTCTCTCCGTGACCGTGCATCACCCGCCTGCCGCTCTCTGCCTGCTCTCCCTGCACACCCCGTGTAATCACGCGACCTGCAGAGAACAGGAAGTGGTGAGAGCGGCCGGCAGGTGATGCACGGTCACGGAGAGAACTTCAGGAGCAGGTGG
Organism: Hyperolius riggenbachi; assembly: GCF_040937935.1. Lineage (NCBI taxonomy): Eukaryota > Metazoa > Chordata > Amphibia > Anura > Hyperoliidae > Hyperolius > Hyperolius riggenbachi. The sequence continues at coordinate 406,438,814 of NC_090646.1, read as the reverse complement.
GAGAGATTGCATCAGCCGCACGCTGCGCTGTGCAAATAGGAGAGGCACAGGAGGGGGGCATGGGAGGAATGAAGTCGGGCCCCCTTCTCCATATCTGCAGACTCCTCACCACATATTGCTCTGCCGTCACTGTACTTCTGCCTGGGTGTCACCCCATTACCATGGTGACACCCAGAGCGATTTACCCTCTGCACACGCCTCTTGGGACACCACTGCTCAGGCCCTAGCCAACTCTGCCCCTCGCCACCGCCCCTCTGCTCCGCAATTTGCTCTCAGTGGATGGGGGCGGAGCAGAGCAGCAGGGATTGATTGCCGAAGAGCCGTTTAGAGAACCGAACAAGCCGGCTCTTTAAAGGGAGCCGAGCAGCCAGAAGAGCCAATGTAATAGCCGGCTCATGTTTGGCTCCGAACGGCTCTTCCCCGGACATTTAAAAAAACCGTCCGGACGCCCCGGACAGGTCGGAAAAAGAGGACCTGTCCAGGGAAAAGAGGATGCATGGTCACCCTTATATAAGTTGTACCTAATTGCCTTAAACCTTTGACTTTTAAAAAGAGAAAAGTTCGATACTTACCTCTGTATGACTGCAGGGGGCTGCAAGAAGCCCCAAATGAGTTAAACTGCATTTTTTCCCCCAGGCTTAAAGGGACCCTGAGCAGCGGTAAAGAAAGCAAATCTGGACTTGCCTGAGGCTTCCTCCAGTACCTCGAAGCCCGCTAGGTACTTTGGCATCTTCTGGGTCCCCTCTGTGGTCTTGCTGGCAGCTATGTAAACCTGGCAGCTTTGGTTTCAGTCTTTTGAGTACCACGCATGCGCAGGACCCTTACAGTGACTGGCGCGTGATTGTATCGGGTGTGCCGGTGGGCAGTGCATCCGTGACTTTGGCAGAAGTCGCCAGGCTTATAAAACAGCCAGCGGGACCACAAAGAGGATCCAGAGGACACCGAAGGACCTTGCGGGCTATGGGGGGCTGGAGGAAGCCCCAGGTAAGTCTAGGGTTTATTTTTTTTCACGGCTGTTCAGGGTCCCTTTAAGTGTCCCTTTTGATCTTTTATTTTTCTTGGTAGTTTTTAACCTGCTAGGTGTGAAAAGGTAATTTGTAGGTAAGAGGAACATATGTTTCCTGGCGCAAAAAAATGAATTCAGAACTCTTGCACACTGCATGTGATTCTGATTTTTTTTATTTTTTTTTATTTTTTTTTTATAAGTATGATCTGAATTTTTTTTTTATTCTGAATAAAAAATGTAGCAGCATGCAGTTTTTTTTTTTTTTTTTTTTTATCGGAATAAAAAAATCAGATTGTATAAAATAATCTGAAAGGCGTGTAGTGTGCAAGAGGCCGCACTCAGGGCACTAGTCTATAATTTAAAAAAAAACCTGTAACTAAAAAAAACTTCCGCTGGGGGTACTCTCCTCGGGTTGGGGAAGCCTCCGGATCCTATTGAGGCTTCCGCTGTCCTCCTCGGCCCCACGGCAGCGGCGATAAAGTTACCCGAACAGCGGGATGTAAATATTTATTTACCTTCCCGGCTCCAGGCCAGGCGCAGTATTGGCTCTCCGCTCGGAGATAGGCGGAAATAGCCGATCGCTGTAGGCCCGCTCTACTGCGCAGGCGCAAGGCTCCTGCGCAGTAGAACGGACCCGACAGAGATTGGCTATTTTCGCCTATCTCCATGCGGAGAGCCGCAACAGCGCCCCAGCTGGAGCCAGGAAAGGTAAATAAATCAGCGCTTGTTGAGGGAGGATTGCCGGACACTTCGGGGGAGCCAGCGCTGGATTGCCTGCAGCTACAGGGGAGTGGGAAGCCTCATTGGGACACTGAGGCTTCACCCTCCCGAGGTGAGTACCCCCAGGGGAACTTTTTTTCGTTACAGGTTCTCTTTAAGTGGTGCAGAGGGCTACATACCTTCAGTGAAAAACACGTCGAGGCACAGACTAGCATTGAAAAATAAAGGTTTACCATTCATTGCAAGGACTGTATCTGATGTAGCAGAACTCTACCTGGCTGGCTTGTTAAGTTATGTGCACACTGAAACTATATTTTCTAATAATTTTGGCAAGAAGTTAAGGGTGTACAGACGTACCAACCATGTTGCTGGTGTCCCGCTAATGATTCATCTGGTTGGATAGCTGTCCCCAGATGCCTGTTGGTCATGCGCAGCAGGACTTGTGGAGAAAAGGTGTAGATAAGGTGTAATGCCTAATACACACAGTATGATTTTCCGTGCGATAGATAGATCCGATAGATAAAATCCATCATGTCAGATATTGCTCCCGATCGTTTCTGCGCTCAATTTCTCATTGCGGTGAATGGAAAACCTACGAAAAATGAATGAAGATAAGAGAATCGAGCTCGGAATCGTGCGGGAAAAACGATCGGGTTGCAAAATCGCACGGAAAGTCTTCCTGTGTGTACCCAGCATAAGATTTGTTAGGCTCTGATTTGCTGGTCATAACTAAACCAGGGTTAGGTGGAACAAGGCTTGTAAGTTATATCGGGACAGTTTTTTACCTGTACTGGGCTTGCGTACGTAATTTTCTAGCTTCACCTTTTAATCTGAAAGGTGTACTACATGGAATAACGTCTTAGAATTATCAGTGTGCTGCATGTTGCAACATGGACTGTTGTATTCAGCTACATAATATCTTCCTTCTAGGAATGACAACTATGCATGTGCTTTTCTGAGACATTTGTGTCCAGGAAATACCAACAGGCATGTATCCGATGTTTCTTGCATTTTACTAGTGCACAATGAGGTATGCCAGAATGGCGGACTCTGAGATAATTTCCTCCCTGTGTCAGTCAGAAACCTCACTGCTATGTTTATATGAGCTAAGAGTTTCCTGTATCTCCAAACTTTTAAGCTGTGTCCATCAGTCAATTCAGAGATATAAAGAGAGAAATGGTTATACTGCTATTAGTGGCTCATTTCAGACTGGGGCAGTGAGAATAAGAATGATTTACTCATCTATTGATTGAGGTTCAGGTTCATTTACTTTTCATTTTGGGCAGTGCTGTCACAAGTCAATTGAAGGGGGATTTATCAGTTACTTAACAGATATCTGACCCGAGGAAAAGCTATTTAAAGGACCACTATAGCGAAAAAGTAGGCAGTTAGAATCTGACAGAACTGACAGGTTTTGGGCCAGTCCATCTCTTCATGGGGGAGTCTCAGGGTTTTCTTTGTTTTCAACAGCATTTCCTAGCCAGCCGTTTGGGAAACAGCCCTCAGTTGGTGAAAAAATGAAAGGCCTCTACAAAACTTGCAACAATAGCAAATAAGACATTTCTGATATACACCTGACTGGTTGAGCCAGATTGTTTCAGATTTATTTAAATGTTAGTGTTTTAGTATAAAATGTATTTTATTATAATCTTTCAATAGCAGAGATTTTGCACGGCTGTAATTGGTGCTTATGGTCAAATTTGTCATTGTAACCTTCCACAGACTGTATTAGAGACTTCAAAACTGTTCCAGGGGAAATTGCTGTACAGGACATGCTTACTGTCATGAACTGCAAACACAAGACTTGTGTGCAGAGCTACAGCTGCTTAGCTGAAGGAGCTGTGAAATAGAGGGTTTCAAATTTCTTTCCATTCCCAGTTTCCTGTTATTCTGCAAAGGAGCCAGGAAAAACATAACAGACAGCTCAGACTAATTCACAGGCATAGGAGGTATTTTATCCATTCAAGTCCAGCAGGACCTTTTTGTTTTCCCCTTTTAGCACTTGACCAAGTATGTCTGGAAATGCAGATGAAAGGTCACAGAGTACAGCATCATAAAGTGCAAGCAGACAAGAACTGTGTGTGTTTAGGGCAGTGTTGTCTTCTGTATGGGTGATCTATGTAGGATAATGGTCAATCATGGGGACGTTGACAGAGGCGTAGCTATGGTTTTCAGCACCCGTGGACAGACATTTTTTTGCCCCCCCCCCCCTGGACAAAATGGACGTGAAAACGCATCAGAATTTGGGCGTGGTCATGGGTGGTGACAGATGGACTAATGCTGTTTAGATGGCCACATGTGACCTCTTCCCCCATAGATAGATGTGCCCTCCTTCCCCAATTTAGATAGCCAGATGTGCCCCCTTTAAATAGCCAGATGTGCCCCCCTTTAGATAGCCAAATGTGCTCCCCTTCCTTCTGTTTATAGACAGATGTGCGCACTTTTCCTGCTGCTGTAACGTTTCTGCACTCCTCTGCAGAGGGAGGGAGAGAAGAGGGGGCACTTCGGGCAACCAGTGAGCCGCCTCTCATGTATGTGGAGTTGCAGCGGCTGTGCTGAGCCCCCTTACAGTGCTGCACCTGGGGACATATGTCCCCCCTTGCCCACCCATAGCTACACCTCTGGACGTTGAAGTCTGCTACAGTGAATGTGCACCCAAGCACTTGGCACTCCATTCTGTTTGAACCTACTGATAGTTTAAACGTAACCAACATACAGATATACTTTCTCGTAAGCGAGCTAAAAACCAACTCTTGCAAATTTAATGTTAAGAGACTGCTGAGGACGCTGGGAGACAAAATGATCACTGTCATAATACAGATGATCAAGTGAGTATTACCATAACATGGCAGAGAGACTAGTTGACAGGAAGGTATCAGTATATTGGTAAAGGCAACATACTGAGTGTTAAAACCTCCGTAGACTGGGATATTTGTAGAATTGTGGAAACTGGAGAATCCCCAGGGGCCAAGTACGAATTGTACTGTGGTGGAATGCGGAAAGAATTGACCTACAGAGACAGCCAAAATTATTACAGACGCATTTGAAGGACCTAATCTGTAAATAATAGACTGTGACACAACTAGATGCATTTATAAAATGCATAGAGAAACTAAACTGTTAGATAAAGAGCATGTACTGTAATTTCTAAGGGCACAAGTCCCATTACTTCCATCCCATCACAGTTGTACAGCCAAAAAGTGATTTTTCTCACACAAACATAAGACTTTTGGAATGTCTTGAAGCACAGTATGTGAGTTTTCAGTTCACGCCAATTGCACGTGCAGTGGGGAGAAAGCAATCATTTTTTTTTTCTCTGCACTTAGCATATTTTTGGTCAGATTGTGGTGCAATTGAAATAGCCAATTCAATTGCATTGAATGGCAATCACTCCAAAAATACTGCAGGTGGTGCATTGCGATTTAGCTAGAATCACCTCAGTTTGCAACCCATGCAGTGGAGAGGGAGCAGTGCAGTTTGCCTGATACCGTAAGTGTCTTTGCAATCAGCAAATTGCACACACTTTGACGTTTTTCATAAACTGCTCTCAGGATTTGAAACCAGAAAAAAAAAAGTTATAAGTGTCAAAAATGCATGGAATATTGTTTGCGCTTTATAAATTAATAATAATAATAAGAAGAATAAGAATAAGGTTCTTAGCTGTAAAAGTAACCACCAAATTCCTATCTGTTGTGCCACAGCTGTACTGCATTAAACTGCACACAAGTGTGTATATACTGTACATTTAGCTATGACCTCACTATTTTCAGATTTTACACATAAGTATTTTTGCTCATGTGCATGTTCGCGACATGCCAGAGCTTTTGTTCATATAATTGTTTTTTTTTAAACTACATTTTTAAACCTAGGAATAAATGTCAAGTCTCACAATATTATTTTTAATTTCTTTTTTCCCTACAGACTGCCAATGGCTATATCCTGTTCTTTGACATTGTTTCTGCAGGAGAGGACAAGTATTTGTATGAGCCCATCTACCCAAAGTAGGTTTTTTTTTTTTAATCTTCCTCCTCCTTCTTCTTCTTCACTCCAAAGTAGTATTTTCAAGATGTTGAATTTTACAGAAGAGATAACTGCAAGAAAAATCTATAGCCATCTATCTGTTGACCAGCTGTTGCAGTGTGGTGGGAACTTGACAGTGGTGTCTTTGCGCCACACACTTTTATAGGGGACACTGTGAGAATACTGAATAACACCACTTTAATGGGAATGTCCACTTTCATAGAAAAAAAATACAGTAAAAGTAGATCGGTACAGCACGTCTTTATAAAGTTTATTAAAAAAGTATCTTTCCATTTCAGTCTGCAGCCAGCTAAAACCTTTTCCAAACTGGCAGTAAGCTTCTTAGCAGACTTGGTGACAGGACTCTGTGTATGGTTAGAAGCACAGTTATGAGCCTGTTCAGAAATGTTCATCCTGCTGCAGTGGTAATTGGCTACACAGAACAAAAAACGTTGTTAGGGCCCTGGCACACTGGGGAGCGTTGTGAGTGTGTGTTTTTTTTTTTTTTTTTAAATGCTACTATTGACTTGCATTAAAATTGTCAAGATTTTTTAAAAATTACGATTGTGGCAATTTTTGCCGCAATTTTACTGTGTTTTTAATGCCAGTCAATGGAAGCGAATTGTTAAAAATGAAAAGGACCGGTAAAACGTTCCCCGGTGTACCAGGGCTCTTACCCATTTGACTTTGTAATTGGTAATTTATTGAATGCCAAATCAATGTACACAAATGTGGAATGGTTCTTGCTTGTTACTCATATGTTCCAGGTGGTCTACTGTTCCAGTAATGCTTTTATTTTATTTTCTTATCTGCACAATCGGTTAAAGAGGACCTAAACTTATGCATAGGAATAAAGGAAAACACCGAAAAACTAAAGCTGGCCATACACTAGGCCGATTTCCCGCCGATCGACAGCAGATTCGATCACTGGGATAGAATCTGCTGTCACATCGTTCATGCTACACGCTAAATTTCGATCTATTTCGTCCCGAAATAGATCGATCGCTCCGTGCGGAAAATTACCGTCGATCGCCCGCGGGTAGGGAGCGCGTCGCTAGCGGCGTTCGAGTGTCCAACGACCGACGCAATACAGTGGCAATACATTACCTGCTCCGCCGGCGCTACTCACCCCGGTCACCGCTGCTCCGTCTCCACTCTGGTCTGGTCTCTGGGTCCAGCATGCTTCACTTTTTCTAGCCCGGCGGGAAGTTTAAACAGTAGAGGGCAGGAAGAAGTGAAGCATGTCGGAGACAAGACCAGAGCGGAGAAGACAGCGGAGACCTGGGGACTGGAGTCGCGCCAGCGGAGCAGGTAATGTGTGCGGGCGGGGGGAGCGGCGGCAGCACCCCACAGATTGTGAACCGATTTCAGCCTGAAACCGTTCACAATCTGTTTGCAGTAAAGGCAGCCATACGATCCCTCTCTGATCAGATTCGATCAGAGAGGGATCTGTCTGTTGGTCGAATCTGATGGCAAATCGACCATATGTATGGCTACCTTAACCCTGTTTGTATTTAGAGATAACAGGCTGTCTAATTCTTCCTTATCTGGAAGTAAACACAAAGGCTATATGTAAACACACGTGGTTTAACCCTGTATATGCTCCCAGCAAACCAGGAAGTAACAGTTCTGCACCATCTCTGAGGAGATCTGTAAACCGTAACAAAGAAATGTGTTTCTGTAAAGGATATTATGCTGTTGCTTCTCTTTTAGAGTAGAGGAAGTCCTGGGTTTAGTTCAGCTTTAATATTTACCATCACATCTGATTACTTAATGACAAATTAAACCATTTTTATTGGTGTTTCCAATCAGTTTGCAGAAGAACTCCTTTTCAATCACCGAACAAATGTTTGGATTGTTCTGTCAAGCAGAAGTGAATATTTGTTCCTGTGTACTATACTTAATTGTGCCACTAGATCAGGTTGCAGTCAGCCCTAGAGGTTGTACACAGAATTGGTGCTAAAATGTGTGTATATTTTATAGACCTGTCTGATTATGTAGCATATTTACTTGCTAATGCATGGCTCTGGTTGTGGCTTTTTATGCATGGCTTTCCAGCCCCCATATGTGTATGTATGCAGAGAAAGATTTTCATGTTCCACGGCCGCTATACAGGGGCACGCAGCTAAGGTTTTGGTGGCTCCAAGCAGTCCATAACTTGAGGCCCCCATCCATGAAAGAAGCGGCGCGCAAGGCAAAAAAAAGGGCAGCCCCTCCACAAAACAGAGCAACGAAAAATTGGCGAGGCCCAAACATGATGTGGGAGGGGCCAAATACTAGCAGTATCTAGGCTAAATTGCACCTAGGGCGAGGGCATAAAATGCGCCCCCCCACCCGTGGAAACAGGTATAGGTGCCCCCAGTATAGGTTAGATAGGTAGGTGTATAGGCTAGATAAGTAGGTGCCCACAGTACAGGCTAGATAGAAAAGTGCCCATAGTATAGGTTAGATAGGTAGATGCCCCCAGTATAGGTTAGATAGGTAGGTGCCCGCAGTATAGGTTAGATAGGTAGGTGCCCCCAGTATAGGTTAGATAGGTAGGTGCCCCCAGTATAGGTTAGGGCCTGTACATACTGCTGCGCTTGCGCTGCGTTTTTAAAAATGCATGCGTTTTTAAAATCGCACGGTCTATTGAAAAATAATGAAAATCGTGATTACTTGTATACACTGGTGCGATGCGTTTTTAGAAAAACGCAATCGCAGTGCCTGCTGCGCTTTTTTTAAGCTAGAGTTAGATAGCTAGGTACCCCTCAGTATAGGTTAGATAGGTAGGTGCATGCATTATAGGTTAGATAGGTAGGTGCATGCAGTATAGGTTAGATAGGTAGTTGCCCTCAGTATAGGTTAGATAGGTAGGTGCATGCAGTATAGGTTAGATAGGTAGGTATATGCATTATAGGTTAGATAGGTAGGTGCATGCAGTATAGGTTAGATAGGTAGATGCCCCCAGTATAGGTTAGATAGGTAGGTGCCCCCAGTATAGGTTAGATAGGTAGGTTCCCCCAGTATAGGTTAGGGGCTGTACACACTGCTGCGCTTGCACTGCGTTTTTAAAAACTCATGCGTTTTTAAAATCGCGCGGTCTATTGAAAGAGAATGAAAATCGTGATGACTTGTACACACTGGTGCGATGCGTTTTTAGAAAAATCGCAGTGCCTGCTGCGCTTTTTTAAGCGCAGCGCTTGAAAAAACGCATGCGCTTGCGTTTTGCCTGCGTTTTTCAGAAGTCAGTATCCCAGAAGACTCTGCAATTTCCTGATTCCTGTTGAAATGTAAAAAAACAAAGGATTCTTTAGCCAATCAGCATTTACAAGAAAAATGCAAACGCATTAAAAACGCAGGCAAAAGCACATGCGTTTTTTAAAAAACGCATACGATGCGTTTTTAAAACTACATGCACTTGCGATTTTAAAAAGGAATTGCGCTTGCGATTTTGCTTGCGTTTTTCAGTGTGTACAAGTCCTTAGATAGGTAGGTGCCCCAGTATAGGTTAGATAGGCAGGTGTCTCCAGCAATAGGGGCGGGGAGAGTGAGCAGAGCAAAGTTTCAACTCATCTGCCTCGATCCTGCACGCAGCCTCTATTTTCTTCTTGTCCCGGCATCCGTCGCATCGGTAAGCGCTCCCCCTGTGATGACATGAGGTTGCGTCATCACAGGGGGCGCTGTTACCATAGCAACAGACTCCGCACACCGAGACAGGATGAAGATAGAGACTGCATGCAGAATCGAGGGAGGTGAGTTGAAACTTTGCTCTGCCCGTCGCTGCGCACACCCTCCTGCCGCTCCACCGCCAGCAGCAGAGCGAAGCCCCCCTTTGTGTGAGGCCCCAAGCAGGGGCATGGCTCGTCTGTATGCTGGCGGTGCCCCTGCCGCTATAGTTTGAATGCAAACAATATCCATTGTTTTTTTTTCACGCACAAAAAATTGCATTGCATGGAAACCGCCTATTCATTTATATGGGCTGTCAGCATTTTGTTATGCAGAATGCATTGACAGCTGCTCCAGTGGAAACAGGCAGTTAATCTACCAGCTACATAAGAAATAATTTGCAAGTAAATTCGTGCCAAGATTATGATAACCCAGTGAATAAGTTGCTGATGTGGGTATGCAGAGGCTCTAGCAACAATCTTCACATAGTTTGTAAAGAATGGCAATCTGAGAGTCTGGTATTATTATTATTATTATTATTATTATTATTATTATTATTATTATTATTATTATTATCACTTATGAACCACCCCCCTGGTGGTGCCTAAACCTAACACCCTTACACTGGTGCACATGATAGACTGGGGCCCCCAGCTCTGCCACCACCCAGGACCCCCACCCCACATGCGATACTAAAGGGTGAGAGAGCTCCTGTCTATGGCCAAATTGTTGCAGCTCCTACTAGATTTGGTATTGCAGACACAGGTGCTAAGTATTTGCACCTTTTAATAGTTGACAGGCTGTCTGCAGACCAATTTAGGAGTGAGCATTTGCTTCTCTTGTGCTTGGCATTCAATTAATGGGCAGTTGTGGGTGATTCCTCTGGTGGTGTGAGCACTGGCATCCACCTGAGCTCCCCCTTTGGTGTGGTATGGGGGTTCCGGGTGGTGGTAGAGCCCGAGGCCCTCGCCTGTCATGTGCACCACTGTTAATGATTACAAACATGTTCATCAAATCTACACGGTCTTCTTTTTAAATATATTCTGGAGTAGTGTGTGTTTTTGTGAGCTAGATTAATTAGCTGCTTCACAAGAACAGCCCCAAGAGTTATAAATGATGATTGGAGAATGCATTTGCAAACTATAGTGTTATGACTGTAACGGCTTCTTTCTGTCTGATCCAACATTAACTGTACAGTGCCATATGAAGTATACCTCAGTATATAAGAATGGGATTCCTAAACAAAATTCCAGCAAGTAGTTAAAATGCAATTTGGCATGGTACCAAAGAACTCTGAAAATGGTTTGTCTGTGCATGTCTGTCTGCTATGCCTGAGCCTCTCATCTGCTGCTTGTCATGGCAGGAGCAGCCGATGCTGCATAGGCATCAGCGCTTTTTCTTCATTCCTGGGGGCATTTTGTTGGCTGATCAACATCCTTGGTGCACATTTTTCACTGCTTATTTCTTTACTAGTAGAAAACTTATAAGATATAAGAAGTAGCCTTTCAGGTTTAGCATGATGTCCATGTTCCATTTGTAATGGATTCTGTATTTTTACTGTCTTTGGTGTTCACCCATCTGTACTTGCAAATCGATATTGCAATCATTCAGCATTTTGCTAGTGTTTTGTACAGCAATTTCGGGTGCTTTTTACAAGGGTCTCCTTGGTTTGGGATTTCCCTAATCAGTCAGTCTTGTGGGCTTATCTCCACTGACTTTCATTAGCCTAGCTTTTTCGGAATCGCTGGCAATTTTAAAGCATGGCTAAAAGTACTCTAGTGGGCCATAGTTTTTATAGGGATGGATTTCTACCTAGACACCATTAGGGGTGGTTAATGAGATGCAAATCTGAGTTCATGCAGAATTATTCAATTTTTAATTCAGATCCATGCAGTTTGAAAATCAAATCCCACCCTGGCATTGTTTGTTTGGTTCATTTTCAATTCTGCATCCACTGGGAATTATTTGCATCCCTAGACGAAATATGATTTTTACAGGTGCTGCTTTTGGAATATCCTACCTGGAGGTGTCACTGTTCCAGGTCATCTGTTCCCAGGAGCTCCCCTATAATCCCTCCATAGTTTAACCACATGCGTTTACTACAGTAAGCATTATTGCAGCTTCCTATCTGAGCAACCTACCCCTGTCTCCAGTCATACCAGTCTTCTCCTCCATGCCATCTTTTACTTATTGCTTCACCCAGGTTTTATCTCTTCTCCATCCTGGAGTTGCACATTTGCATCTACAAGGGATACGCTTATAAAAAGTATAATGCATCCTAAATGTATGTATTTTAGTTTTTAACCCATAGACTTTTTTTTTTTTTTTTTTTTACAAAAACTACATGCGAGTGCCAATATGTAGTGATGCTCGGATGCCCCTTTTCAAAATCCGATTCGGATCCGGATACCCAAATATCCGATCCGGGTCGGATATCAGAGTTCAAAATTTTCAGATCCGAATGCAAATCGGATATCCGACCACAGTATCCGGGCTATCCGGGCAAATTTGGATATTCGGATAGAAAAACCGGAAGTGGCCTTTAAATTGATTTTTAGGGTATATGAGGCATGTAGCATCATTATTTTGTAAAGGGGAACACTAATTGATGATGTGGGGACTTAAAATCCCCCCCCCCAAAAAAAAACGCACAACTGAGACATGACAGTTTTCACCCCAGACACCTCCAAAAATTACGCAGCAATTGTGTTTTGGGTTAAATATAGGTGGTATCAGTGGCCTGTGGCACCCTGGCGGTGGGAGCTGCACAGGCAGCAGGAGCAGGGCAATGCAGCAGCAGCAGCAGGTGTAACGTGTGCCAGGAGCATGCCGGATGTGGCACGTGCCAAGTGCCAGTCAGACAGCAGAGGAGAAGACACTAGTGCACACTAACTGTCACACTGGCACTGCTCACAGCACAGCAGTAGAAAGCTAACACAGTAGTACTACTACTCTAACTACTAGCACTGACTGCAGTACTACAGTACTAACTAAACAATAGAAGAATCTAGCTAAACAATAGAACAGGTGTGACTAGATTCAGTGAGCAGATACAGGACAGGTATAGCAGTAAAGCTGGGCCTGCTAACTACAAAATAGTACAATAATCTATCTAACACAGAAGTAGTACAGTAGAGTAGGACAGGTGAGAGCACAGGTAACTAGAGACTAGAGCACAGAGCAGGGCAGGCTGCCTTGCCTAGGCACAGGGCCTAGCTGCTGGCTGCAGCTGCAGCAGCACCAGTGACAGTCTCCCTCCCTAGTCCCTAATCACACAAACTAAACTACCTAAAATACAATCTATCTGCAATACAGGTGAATATCAAGTGTTGGAGTGTAAAAATGCTAGGTGTATTGAACAATAAATGCACTTGCACAGATAAAAAGCAGTCTCTCAGTACAGTTAGTCAGTAAGTCGCAAGCAGGACGAGTGAGGCAACATGGCGCCTGCTATTTATAGAGGGGGGCTTGGCCAGGCTCCCCCTCTGTGATTGGCTGCAGTCAGAGGGCTGGGAGCCCTCTGATTCGCTTGTGAGGACTCGAGGTGACATCTGACGTGACGCTATCCGAGCGGATGACGCTATCCGAGCTCGGATAGCTAGGATATCTCCGGATAGCTGATTGCTATCTGAGTGCGCTCGGATAGCACAGCCTGGATAGCTAATACTATTCAAGCTCGAATAGTGAAAAAAGAGCTAGGATATCTGAGTATCACTGCCAATATGTATGATTGAGAATCATGCAAATTATTATGATACATTCTGATACAGAATTATATGAAATTATGAAAATCTGTTGTAAAATGGACTAATCATATCTGTCAGTAGAATCATTTTACTGGTCCATATGCACTATGCATAGATGTGCAGTAAATTTTGCATATTTTTACATCAGCTTAGAATTATTTGCATATTTCAAGTCAAGTAGAAAAGTTGGCAATGAGCCAAAACTTTGCTACAGACTCCTAAAGGCATTTAGTACAATGTAATATTGGGACGCAAAAGTGCCTATAGACGTCCACTGCAGGTGATAGTAGTTTTATGTTAAAAAAGCTTTTAGATGTCCGTGGCATGTGGATGTGAAAACTCAGAACACCTATAGACATCGGCGGCAGGCTGGGTTCACAGTGGTCTGTTGCATAACGCATGCGCTACTGTAGCTCACAGAATTGATCAACTTTGACTTAAGATCCAACGATCACATTTATAAAAAGGCAACACTTTACTGCACTTATCAAATGGTATATGTTGCTCCATGTGCTTAGAAATGAGCTTTAGCTGCCAGATTAGGTTGTCTTTAACTACTTCAGCCAACAGTGTTGTTCACCTTATGCATCCAAGCAACTTTCACCTCTCATTCATTCGCCAATAACTTTATCACTACTTATCACAATTAATTGATGTATATCTTGTTTTTTCTGTCACTAATTAGGCTTTCTTTGGGTGGTACATTTTGCTAAGAATTATTTTTTTCTAAATCCGTTTTAACAGGAAGATTAAGAAATGAAAAAAATTCATTACTTCTCAGGGTTTGGCCATTATAGTTTGAAATTAATACATGCTACCATAATAAAAACTCATGTATTTTATTTGCCCATTTGTCCTGGTTATTTCACAGTTTAAATGATGTCCCTATCACAATTAATGGCGCCGATATTTTATTTAGAAATAAAGGTGCATTTTTTAAATTTGCGTCCATCACGATTTACAAGCTTATAATTTAAAAAATATATAATCTACTCTCTTGACATGCATATTTTAAAAAGTTCAGACCCTTAGGTAACTAGTTATGTTGTTGTTTTTTTTTAATATTTGTTTTTATTTTTTTTTCAGTTAAAAAATGTATTTGTGTAATTTTTAGCATGGGAGGTAAACCGCTAATTTTAAATGTAATATAATGTAATTATTTAATAAAAAATGTATGTGGGTGTAGTTTACTATTTGGCCACAAGATGGCCACAGTCAAAGTTCTGGAAGCGTATGATCACGCTTCCAGGAACAAGAAAGAAGACAGGAAACTTTTTTTTTTTTTTTGGCAGAAAGACCGCGGTCTCTGATAAGAGACAATTGGTTTTTCTACGGGGGCTTAGATTGGTAAATTCTATTCCCATTCACTGATCGGGGGGCTAATGGCAGGCGGGAGCGCGTGCCTCAGGCAGCAGGAGCTGCACAGTCTATCTGGACGGATATATCCGTCCAGATAGACTTAGGTGGTTAAAGCTGTACTAGGTACATATTTTATCATTTAATTTTGTTGAAAAAGTACATTATATATGTACAGAAATATGTATTTTTTTTTTTCTGCTTATATGGTTATAAAAATCCTACAATGCAGGTAGTGTTTCATTTATTTGGTTTGGAACTATTCACATCCTCGGCCCATTCACACTAGAGCGTTTTGCTGCAATTTCGGCAAAACGACTTTTTAAAAGCGCTAGTGTAATAAATGTCTATGGGCCGGCTCTTGGGCGGTTCGCACAAAGCATCCAAAAATGTGAAACGCAAACGCGTCGCCTGCACCATTTTCAGGCGATTTCCCGGCGGTCGCGTTTCAGTGGGCCCTAAGGAGTTCTTTCGATGTGAAAATTTCAGTTTTACAACATGGAGTCTGTTTCTCTGTTCATGTTTCCCTTTTACTACATTCATACACAACTGAGAAACTCACCTGGACGCGCACATAAAGAATGATTCAGAGGTAAGCTTGCTGCATTGATATTTAGTAAAATGCTTGTAATGTTCTGGAAGACATGTATTCCCGCTAACCCCCCCCCCCCCCCCCCTCCCCCCCGAGTGAAAATGCTTTTAAATTCTTTTAGTAGAGATTTCAGCAGTTTCTTTTTCTAGAAGTGACTCTTTTTTTTTTATTAGAGCCTTTGTTTCTGGTGCGCAACACATGGGATTCTCATCTTTGCAGACTACATTTCTGAAAACCATAAGCTGGTGTGCTTTGGAGTCCTTCCCTATTTGCACTGATATTATTGGGAACAGAGCGTTTTGTGTGTCAAAGTTGCAGACTGGCAATAATTGCACAATCTTTTAGAGCTAAAACCTGCTTTGAAGCAGGGCCAAATACCTTTTTTTCTTGCCATTGTACAGTACTGACCCACAATGGTTTTATTTACTTTTTTTTATTGCTGGTCTTCTCCTGCCCCCATACTGGTTAGCAGGGAATCTGACATTTTAAGATTCCTTCGCATTTTTCAGATATACTTGTTTGTGCCAGGCAAACAGAAACCCTCATATTAAAGGCTAGAAAAAAGTTAAACTTGGCATTTTGTCTGCATTCTTCTTGACATTATAACTTTTTATCTTGAATCGTATTACTGTATTTTATATTGTACAGTAGAGATGATTCTTTCTGTGGCATGTGTTCAGGCTATCTGTTTTTCATACTATATTGACAGGTGATGGCCTTAGGCTAGTTCATGCAACAGTTTTGTGTGCTTCAGTAGCTACTGCAGAAGTTGTGATAGAATGCTGCCTTTGTCAGTGCCTAACTGGGATTTTCCAGTTCTTTCAGCTCCTCTTGTGATTTATGTGTGATGAATGTGTTGTTTTACAGCCAATGCCTTCTGTGAAACCTTCTGTAACTGTCATAGTCGGGCTCTTTTGAGATCTGTTTTCACTTTCTAAAGAACCCATTATCTTAAATAAGATTTGTGTAAAAGATGTTCTAGCCTTTCATAATATATAGCCTTTTTTTTTAATTTTGTTTGAAAGACTGCTACCGTTTGTTCTTCATTTGTAGGTGTCCACCTTCAAAACTGAGCTTACCATTTAGGAATCAACAGCCAAGGATGTTGTATTATGGTGCCCTATAATGGTACAACTTTCTGTAAAGAATTGCCCAAACAATCAGATAAATGTGATCAGATTGGCACAAAATAAACCTCCTTGATGTCGCAAATTGACTGTGAACGATTCTAATGGTGATCATTTGATAATTTATTTGACCGGGAAAAACTGTTTTTATAATCAGTTGTGATGGATAGGAAGTACAGAATGTTTCTTTAATGATGAAATAATCGGTGTATTACAACATTTTATTAGTGATTTATCTGATCGCTTGGGAGATTGTTCATTGAAAATTGTACCGTTGGTGGGCACCTTTAAATTTGCATAGGGATTGTAAACGTCCAGATCTGGAACATCCTTTATGTACGTGTTTTGCAGACCTGAACCTGAAGTAGTACATGCCTATTGCTTAGTTCTCTCTGCATGGTCTGCCAAATCTAGGCAAAATTCAGCAATAGCTTAAAATCAAAGTTAAAGCGGACCTGGACTCAGAACGTCCTCTCTCCTCTAACAGAACAGAAGCAAAAGCATGATGACTTTTAAAGAAAAACATTTCTTCTTTACAGCTTATAGAACTCCTGTAATAAATATGCAGTGTGTTTACTTAAAGGGTTAACCTCCTGTGTTCACAGCGCTGCACTGTGAGAATTCTATCCACTGCGTCACTGTGCTGCCCGGTGCTATTTTGCAGTGGTTGTCTTTGCGATTCCTATTCAAAATTATTCAAAATGCTGCATGCAAGTTTGCGATTTATGCAAATTGCAAGTGCTGCAGTGAGAATGATCCCATAGAGATACACTTTGTCACAGGCTTTGCACGATACACAAGGACATTAGGCAGTATTTAGATAGCACTGTCTGATATGCAGAGATGGGTTAAGATGTAATGGGGCCCTAGGCAAAGTAGTAGATTTAGGGACCCCTTGTGGTCATTTTGGTAAACTGAAGTGGAGAGGGGTCAGAGAAGGTGGCTAGTGGAACCCTTGACACCCATAAGGCCCCAAGCACCTGCTTAGGTTGCCTAGTGGATGATCCTGCTCTGCTGATAGGCACTAGTGTATTCTGGCTATGCAATGCTACATGTATTTTATGTGTGTATAAGCAGGAGTTCAACCTGCGGTTATACATTACAGAGCAGGATGTGAGCTAAATGTCTGGAGAGGAGTATGTGGTTCTAGATCTCAGCTACTCAACTCAGGCTGTGCTTAGACTGCAAACTGATGCTCCTGTTATCCTTCCCATACAAAATGTTTGTACACATTAAATACATATGTATAGAGTTGCTTAATGTATACAAAACCACAAACGTGTGGAAAAAGCATACAGCAGCCAGTTTGCTTTTTTCCCTGAAATGGAAAAACACATACGATATGAACAAGCCCATTGATTTACATGGGATGTCAGTTCTAATTAATCTTCATTGTAGGAAGAAAAAAATGCATGTGGATTGTGCAAGTGTGATCCCTGCCTCAACCCGTATGAACTAACCTAAAAACCTTCCAGTGCAGGAACAGACAGGTCTGTTGCCTGTTCAGTTGCAGTGAACGGAGTCATCATTAATTGGATTTCTTGTCCATCCATCTACTTGTTCTACTGTCAGTGTGAACCCAGCAAAGTATGGCTTCGACAATGCAGCAGAAATACTGTTCATTGCAATATAAATATATCAAGCTGCATAAAGATTTTTTGTTTTGCTTGGATGCAAAATGTAAGTTGCTGCATATATCTCACACCTCACCAAGAGAAATATTTGATTATAGTGGTTTAATATTTTAAGAAGATAATCTGTGTCCTTGTGGATGCCTGGCTTTTGTCACCTTGGTTAGTTCAGACATGGATATCCTAAATCCGTATTATCTTCTAATTTAAATCTTCATAAGGCCAAGGGTTACAAGTAAACTGATAATTACCCTAGTGTCAATATATAGTTCCAGAAGGCTCAAGGAATAGAACTTTGTAGGCTCAGAACTTTTTGTTTTTTGTCTTTTTGAAATATGTACAGTACATTCCATGGCATCCATCTAGAGTCAAGGTATGCAAAACTTTTGTTCAAATATTGATGTACCGGTAACATATATCCGTACTGGTCGAGCAGTTTTTGCATTTCAGTCTGCAGCCAGCTATGCTTTTCTAGATTGGGCAGGTAATTAAAAATAAGCTTTCTTGAAACCATTACAGGAAAATGCTGCTTATTAAACACAAATCATAGTGGATGAACTCCACCTAAAATTATCTGTGTAAGCTCTGAAAGCCAAATGAGAATAAAGTCTGTATTAAGTAGGGATTCTGGGAAATGTAGTCTGGCATTTATTCTTTCTACTTTGTGTGTCATGTGGGCATACCTGATTGAATCCCCCAGTAGCTGTAGTCAGGAAGGACAGAAATCAAGCTGTACTGCAGTTCCAAACACATTTAGCCCATGAAACAGATCATTTGTCTGTCACTGTGTTCTGTATACTGTTTATATTCACTACTTTTGTTCTTAAGCATCATACACCTGTATGTCACAATGAGATGGGAAGCACCATATCTTCTCAGCTGAGTGCATTGATATCTTCTCAGCTGAGTGCATTGTTCTCCTCCTTACCCCCTACTACTGAAAACTGCTCTGTTGGGTGCTGCATGTCATCCCTCCTCCATAGCAACAGCATACGCCACTAGCCTATAAGCTAATGACATGTCTGTACATCATTTCACCCCCTGTCTCTCGCTGTATCCACTTCCAGTGTGTGTGTGTGTGTGTGTGTGTGTGTGTGTGTGTGTGTGTGTGTGTGTGTGTGTGTGTGTGTGTGTGTGTGTGTGTGTGTGTGTGTGTGACACAGGGCAGGTAATCATGAATATTGGAATAACATTAATTTTGCAAGTGCTTCTTATTTTGCTCGCCATCGACAAATGTATGTGCTTAGTTCAGGTGAGTGTATATACTTACCGTACACAACAGCCAGCCGAAAGCCACGGCAGTTGCGTACTTTATAGAGTATTTATAGATGATTTTGGCACTGGTGCAGATTTTAGCTGTGATGCCATTTTTTCAGTAGTTTTTTGTCATCAGTTTTCTTATTTTTAACTTTATGCTTCTAACTCTAACAAATCCCTCCCACTCTCTCCCTAACTCTGTCCATTAGCTAAACTAACCTCCCTCTACCCCATTTTGCAGGTTAGTTTCACACTGGGCTGTTTCAGCAGATTGTTTACCAAAAGGAATATAATTATATGGGCACATTTTCAATAGATTTCACCATGAAATCCATTGAAAATCTATCGAACACGCAGCTTTGCACTGTTTGATATGGTGCAATGCTATGGGCCGTCGATCTGCCGCGATTAAAGGTTACTGTCAAGTCTGATCATAATTTCAATCAATTTTTTCTGTAATTAATTTGAAATCAGTCCATTTGGGTCATTGCGTTGCAGATAACTGGCAGATTTGATCAAAGTGTTTGAATCTTCCCGTAAATATCGTATATGTATGGTCTTCTTTATACTTTTAATTTACAGTAGTACTCCAGATTTTCTGTTACCAGAAACATCACAAATACATTATCACTCTGACAGCTAGGCATACACTTGCAAGATGTGGTAAATGATAAATATCTACATAACTGACACTTGATCGATATCCACTAGATATTAGAACATATGCTGTAGCTGCAAGCTTTATACTGCTGGCTGCAGATCAAAGCGAAGGAGCCTTCCTCTTGTGCCCACCTGATCTCACAAAACAGCATTTTCCCAATCATTGTTTACTCAATAAAATAATCGAGACTCATTAAAGTGAGCCTCCTTTTTAAAAAGAATTGAATTCCATTTGATATGAGCAATGATTGATTTTAACCTCTTCTGCCTATGGTAGGTATATCTATGCCCCTAAGCACTTCACCTAAGCCTTAGGGGCGTAGATATATGTATCTTCGCCACTGTGCGTGCTCTCGCTTGCTTGTGCGCACACACCCACGCTCGTTCCCACCGGTGCTTGTTAGCCAAGAGATGAATGAATGGGAGCGCAGTTTCCATTCACTGATCTAAGTCCCCGTTGCAATGATCCATGGCTTCTATGAGCAGCTGTAATCGTTCTGAAGAAGAAAAAAAAAAGTTTCACATCTACCCTTCACTTCTTGTAAGCTTAAAGCAGTAGGATTAGCCATACTATGCCAGGGAAAAAACACATACAGTATATAAGTAGATAAATACTTGATCTACTTATATACCAAATGTATTGTACCATCCATGTTTTGATTTCAGTGAATGCCATATAGTAAATGAAGAGAATTCAGTTCCTGGTGGGGGTCATGTGTTTTGCCCACAGTTTAGGCTAAATCCTGATGTCATTTCTGCCCTTTACTTTTTTCTTTTCTCCTCCAATTGCGGAGTCACCTCAGCCTTGCTTGTAAACACAAGTGAGCAGGGGATCGTGTTTCAGATAAGCAGCTGGCAGGTAAATAAATGGAAGAGGAAGAATATATTCTAGATAAAAAGAACCCCCAGCAACTACTAAAGGGCCATTGCTCCTAAAATATGTGATAACTCCAAATCATAACAGCAGAAAAAGTTTTGAATGCAAGATTAGCATCTTTATCACTTAAAACACTCAGACCAGTTGTTGTTGAAATTTGATTTTTATGGTGACACTCCCGCTTTAACAGTACGCTTACAGGATGCATAAAAAAAATACTGAGGGCATCTTGTGGCCAAATATTAAAATTACACAGATAGATAGATAGATAGATAGATAGATATAGATAGGTTTTTTTTTTTTGTTGTTTTTTTTTTAAATAAACCGACCCACAATTACATTTAAATTAACTCCTTCCCTCCCCACTCCATAAGGTACCAACAATTTATTTTTTTGCATAATAATAATAATAATAAAAAGACATAGTTACCTTAGGGACTGAACTTTGGTAATATGTATGTCAAGAGGGTAAAATTGTGGGCTTGTAAATAGTGATGGATGCAAAACTGAAAAAAATGCACCTTTATTCCCTAATAAAATATTGGTGCCATATATTGTGAAAGGGACATAATTTAAACTGTGTAATAACTGGGACAAATGAGCAAATAAAATACGTAGGTTTTTAATTATGGTAGCATGTATTATTTTAAAACTATAATGGCCAAAAATGGAGAATTTTTTTTTTCCACTTTTTTTTCCCTCTTATTATTCCTGTTAAAATGCATTTAGAATAAAATGAGTCTTAGATGACAAAAATTGAACAGAGGCGCCAAAAGTATAAAAACAAAAACAGAAGCGTCCCTAGATGGCGTCATAGAGATGAGCCGGCATCAGACCTGCTATAGAGGAATCCCCGCAGCACGGACGGACTTTAGAAAGTAAGTGGAGAAAGCCCGCACCGCTGCTTTTAACTTTGCACACAGCGAGAGCGGCATTCGGATCAGCACACTGCTGATATTTACATGCCGCTCCGCTCTGACGGGGGAAGGGGGAGACACAGCCGACACTGTCAGTGCGGCTAAACCACAGTACGTATGCAGGGGAGGCACTCGGGGGACACCGCTGTCACTTAAATACTACTCCGCTCAGGAGGGGGCAGGGGAAACCCTCATAGCTACATATGTGCCCTGTTGATTGATCATCGTGTAGAGGGGGATACTGCAGAAGGGACATTGGCATGATGCCCCGTGTATAAGCCGACCCCCCCCCCCCCCCCTCACTTTTGGACCACTTTTTTGGTCCAAAAAATTCGGCTTATACACGAGTATATACAGTATCTATATCTCTATATCTATATCTCTATCCCTATCCACCCCGGGTGGAGGGGGATATCCCTTTCTTTCTACTACCTACAGAGAGCGACTTCTTAATCCTGAGTGAGGACAGGACGATCTCCTCACCTGCTGATGATTTTGTTGTGATAAGTAGTGATAAAGTTATTGGTGAGTAAATGGAAGGAGCGCTGAAATGTGAACATTTCCTAGATGCATAAGGGGAAAATACACTGAAGGCTGAAGTGATTAAATTCAATTCCATTGTGCTGCTACATTATTATGGTTTGGCCATTTGTTGATTGGAAGTGAACATTGCATCATGTGTACTAGCAGCACTGAGCACATGAATATACACATAGATTTAGAAAATAAACACAGCATAGATTGAGCTTGCCCTGAGCTGCTGTTTGAGAGAAGTGCAAGTGAAGCACAGCTGTTGCTGATGTGGCAGAACAGGGTGAGCATTCCTCACTGCCTCTGCTGGTAACACACTATTTGCTGGTTAAAGGTCACAGCAATTCAAACTGGAAACCGTGCAACATAGGAACTATTCTGTCACGTGTCAGCCTGCAAAATAAAGGCAAACCTCAGAGAATTTGCTAATGGGCAATTTTACACCAGAGTGAGCACAGGATAATCTGAATAGTAGTGGAAAAACTGCATTTCTTTCTGTAGCTGATGTTATTTCATATTTATGCTAATGTGTATATGTATGTATGCATGTGTGGATAAAAAAAAAATCTATATCTACATACATACATTACGTGATACATATATATATACATTACGCGATACAAATATATACACACTACGCGATATATATATATATATATATATATATATATATATATATATATATATATATATATATATATATATATATATATATATATATATATATATTATACACTACGCTATATCTATATCTAGATATATATCTAGATATAGATAGGGATACACAGTCACACACACAGTCACACACACACACAGTCACACACACACAGTCACACACACACAGTCACACACACACAGTCACACACACACAGTCACACACACACAGACACACACACACACAGACACACACACACACACACACAGACACACACACACACACACACAGACACACACACACACACACACAGACACACACACACACACAGACACACACACACACACAGACACACACACACACACACACACACACAGACACACACACACAGACACACACACACAGACACACACACACAGACACACACACACACACACACAGACACACACACACAGACACACACACACACACACACACACACACACACAGACACACACACACACACACACACACAGACACACACACACACAGAGACACACACACACACAGACACACACAGACACACACACAGAGACACACACACACACAGACACACACACACAGACACACACACACAGACACACACACAGACACACACACACACAGACACACACAGACACACACACACAGACACAGACACACACAGACACACACAGACACAGACACAGACACACACACAGACACACACAGACACACACAGACACACACAGACACACACAGACACACACAGACACACACAGACACACACAGACACACACAGACACACACAGACACACACAGACACACACACACAGACACACACACACAGACACACACACACAGACACACACACACAGACACACACACACAGACACACACACACAGACACACACACACAGACACACACACACAGACACACACACACAGACACACACACACAGACACACACACACAGACACACACACACAGACACACACACACAGACACACACACACAGACACACACACAGACACACACACAGACACACACACAGACACAGACACACACACAGACACAGACACACACACACACACAGACACACACACACACACAGACACACACACACACACAGACACACACACACACACAGACACACACACACACACACACACACAGACACACACACACACACAGACACACACACACACACACAGACACACACACACACACACAGACACACACAGACACACACACACACACACACACACTATATGGTAGGGGACTAGATTGTGAGTAGGCCTGAACGATTTTAGGAAAAAATTGAATTGAGCTATTTCTGTCTGAAATTGCAATTTCGATTTGATTCACGATTTCCTTCAAATCAAGCTTTGTTCCCCCTCTTTGCCCGTTTGTTCCCCCCTCTGTCCCCCTGTCTCTTTGTGCCCCCTTTGCCTCTTTATGCCTCCCCTGGGTCTCTCTTGCCCCCTTTGTGTCTCTGTGCCCACTCTGTCCCCCAAGCGGCATCAGTTCTGGACATAGCTTCAAGCATGAGTCCAGCGATGCCCGTCTATCCACTTCGCCTCCTGCAGGCTCTAACGCACGGCATACTTCCTGTATGTCATGTGACATACAGGAACCCAGAGTTTTGCCAAGCACAAGTGCCGGCAGGCGACGATAGAGGACGGACAGCGTTTGACTCGTGTGGAAGGTATGTCCAACGTTGCGGGCCGCACGCGCCAGGACTTTGGGCAAGTTTGAAGCCACTGCTTCAAACTTCCCCATGTGGAAATGACATGATCGTGATAAGTGCCGCTTTGACGATTTTGAAATTGTGATCTTGGTGATCACGATTTTGGTTTAAATTCGATTTATCTTTCAGGCCTAATTGTGAGCCAATTATTACAACACACACACACACACACACACACACACACACACACACACACACACACACACACACACACACACACACACACACACACACACACACACACACACACACACACACACACACACACACACACACACACACACACACACACACACACACACACACACACACACACACACACACACACACACACACACACACACACACACACACACACACACACAGTATATGGTAGGGACTAGATTGTGAGCCAATTATTACAATACACACACACACACACACACAGTATATGGTAGGGACTAGATTGTGAGCCAATTATTACAATACACACACACACACACACACACACACACACAGTATATGGTAGGGACTAGATTGTGAGCCAATTATTACAATATACACACACACACACACACACACACACACACACACACACACACACACACACACACACACACACACACACACACACACACACACACACACACAGTATATGGTTAAGTATATGGTAGGGACTAGATTGTGAGCCAATTATTACAATACACACACACACACACACACACACACACACACACACACACACACACACACACACACACACACACACACACACACACACACACACACACACACACACACACACACACACACAGTGTATGGTTAAGTATATGGTACGGACTAGATTGTGAGCCAATTATTACAATATACACACACACACACACACACACACACAAACAGTATATGGTTAAGTATATGGTAGGGACTAGATTGTGAGCCAATTATTACAATACACACACACACACACACACACACACACACACGCACACACACACACACACACACACACACACACACACACACACACACAGTATACGGTTAAGTATATGGTAGGGGCTAGATTGTGAGCCAATTATTACAATACACACACACACACAGTATATGGTTCAGTATATGGTAGGGGCTAGATTGTGAGCCAATTATTACAATACACACACACACACAGACACACAGTATATGGTTCAGTATATGGTAGGGGCTAGATTGTGAGCCAATTATTACAATACACACACACACACACACACGGAACAGTGACTGGGAGAAAGGAAGTTAAAAACACCTCACCTTCTACTAGCTACTGACTGAACTATGAGCTTATACCGACCAAAAGTTTGGACACACCTTCTCATTCGAAGAGTTTTCTTTATTTTCATGACTAAAAACATTGTAGATTCACACTGAAGGCATCCAAACTATGAATTAACACACGTGGAAGTATAGTACATAACCAAAAAGTGTGAAACAACTGAAAATATGTCATATTCTAGGTTCTTCAAAGTAGCCACCTTTTGCTTTGATTACTGCTTTGCACACTCTAGTCTTGGCATTCTCTTGATGAGCTTCAAGAGGTAGTCATCTGAAATGGTCTTCCAACAGCCTTGAAGGAGTTCCCAGAGATGCTTAGCACTTGTTGGCCATTTTGCCTTCACTCTGCGGTCCAGCTCACCCCAAACCATCTTGATTAGGTTCAGGTCTGTGGAGGCCAGGTCATCTGGCACAGCACCCCATCACTCTCCTTCCTGGTCAAATAACCCGTACACAGCCTGGAGGTGTGTTTGGGGTCATTGTCCTGTTAAAAAATAACTGGATGGTCCAACTAAACGCAAACCGGATGGAATAGCATGCTGCTGCAAGATGCTGTGGTAGCCATGCTGGTTCAGTATGCCTTCAATTTTGAATAAATCCCCAACAGTGTCACCAGCAAAGCACCCCCACACCTCCTCCTCCATGCTTCACGGTGGGAACCAGGCATGTAGAGACCATCCGTTCACCTTTTCTGCGTCGCACAAAGACACGGTGGTTGGAACCAAAAATCTCAAATTTGGACTCCTCAGATCAAAGCACAGATTTCCACTGGTCTAATGTCCATTCCTTGTGTTCTTTAGCCCAAACAAGTCTCTTCTGCTTGTTGCCTGTCCTTAGCAGTGGTTTCCTAGCAGATATTCTACCATGAAGGCCTGATTCACAGTCTCCTCTTAAAGAGACTCCGTAACAAAAATTGCATCCTGTTTTTTATCATCCTACAAGTTCCAAAAGCTATTCTAATGTGTTCTGGCTTACTGTAGCACTTTCTGCTATCACAGTCTCTGTAATAAATCAATGTATCTTTCCCCTGTCAGACTTGTCGGCCTGTGTCTGGAAGGCTGCCAAGTTCTTCAGTGTTGTGGTTCTGCTATGAACTCCCCCTTCCAGGCCCCTCTCTGCACACTGCCTGTGTGTTATTTAGATTAGAGCAGCTTCTCTCTTATCTTTTACAAGCTGGATAAATCGTCCTCTGAGCTGGCTGGGCTTTCAAAACACCTCACCTTCTACTAGCTACTGACTGAACTATGAGCTTATACCGACCAAAAGTTTGAACACACCTTCTCATTCGAAGAGTTTTCTTTATTTTCATGACTAAAAACATTGTAGATTCACACTGAAGGCATCCAAACTATGAATTCACACATGTGGAAGTATAGTACATAACCAAAAAGTGTGAAACAACTGAAAATGTCATATTCTAGGTTCTTTAAAGTAGCCACCTTTTGCTTTGATTATCGCTTTGCACACTCTTTGCATTCTCTTGATGAGCTTCAAGAGGTAGTCACCTGAAATGGTTTTCACTTCACAGGTGTGCCCTGTCAGGTTTAATAAGTGGGATTTCTTGCCTTATAAATGGGGTTGGGACCATCATTTGCGTTGTGGAGAAGTCAGGTGGATACACAGCTGATAATCCTACTGAATAGACTGTTAGAATTTGTATTATGGCAAGAAAAAAGCAGCAAAGTAAAGAAAAATGAGTGGCCATCATTACTTTAAGAAATGAAGGTCAGTCAGTCCGAAACATTGGGAAAACTTTGAAAGTGTCCCCAAGTGCAGTCTCAAAAACCATCAAACGCTACAAAGAAACTGGCTCACATGCGGACCGCTCAGGAAAGGAAGACCAAGAGTCACCTCTGCTGCGGAGGATAAGTTAATCTGAGTCACCAGCTTTAGAAATCGCAGGTTAAAAGCAGCTCAGATTAGAGACTAGGTCAATGCCACACAGACTTCTAGCAGCAGACACATCTCTAGAACAACTGTTAAAGAGAATCTGTATTGTTAAAATCGCACAAAAGTAAACATACCAGTGTGTTAGGGGACATCTCCTATTACCCTCTGTCACAATTTCGCCGCTCCCCGCCGCATTAAAAGTGGTTAAAAACAGTTTTAAAAAGTTTGTTTATAAACAAACAAAATAGCCACCAAAACAGGAAGTAGGTTGATGTACAGTATGTCCACACATAGAAAATACATCCATATACAAGCAGGCTGTATACAGCCTTCCTTTTGAATCTCAAGAGATCATTTGTGTGTTTCTTTCCCCCTGCATCTCTCATGCACTGAAGTTTCAGGCTGCTCTTTTCTTCCTGCAAACAGCTTTGCCCTTGTCTGTAATTCCTCAGTATGTGAAAGCCCAGCCAGCTCAGAGGACGATTTATCCAGCTTGTAAAAGATAAGAGAAGCTGCTCTGATCTAAATAACACACAGGCAGTGTGCAGAGAGGGGCCTGGAAGGGGGAGTTCATAGCAGAACCACAACACTGAAGAACTTGGCAGCCTTCCAGACACAGGCCGACAAGTCTGACAGGGGAAAGATACATTGATTTATTACAGAGACTGTGATAGCAGAAAGTGCTACAGTAAGCCAGAACACATTAGAATAGCTTTTGGAACTTGTAGGATGATAAAAAACAGGATGCAATTTTTGTTACGGAGTCTCTTTAAGAGGAGACTGTGAATCAGGCCTTCATGGTAGAATATCTGCTAGGAAACCACTGCTAAGGACAGGCAACAAGCAGAAGAGACTTGTTTGGGCTAAAGAACACAAGGAATGGACATTAGACCAGTGGAAATCTGTGCTTTGATCTGAGGAGTCCAAATTTGAGATTTTTGGTTCCAACCACCGTGTCTTTGTGCGACGCAGAAAAGGTGAACGGATGGTCTCTACATGCCTGGTTCCCACCGTGAAGCATGGAGGAGGAGGTGTGGGGGTGCTTTGCTGGTGACACTGTTGGGGATTTATTCAAAATTGAAGGCATACTGAACCAGCATGGCTACCACAGCATCTTGCAGCAGCATGCTATTCCATCCGGTTTGCGTTTAGTTGGACCATCCAGTTATTTTTCAACAGGACAATGACCCCAAACACACCTCCAGGCTGTGTACGGGTTATTTGACCAGGAAGGAGAGTGATGGGGTGCTGTGCCAGATGACCTGGCCTCCACAGACCTGAACCTAATCAAGATGGTTTGGGGTGAGCTGGACCGCAGAGTGAAGGCAAAATGGCCAACAAGTGCTAAGCATCTCTGGGAACTCCTTCAAGGCTGTTGGAAGACCATTTCAGATGACTACCTCTTGAAGCTCATCAAGAGAATGCCAAGACTAGAGTGTGCAAAGCAGTAATCAAAGCAAAAGGTGGCTACTTTGAAGAACCTAGAATATGACATATTTTCAGTTGTTTCACACTTTTTGGTTATGTACTATACTTCCACGTGTGTTAATTGATAGTTTGGATGCCTTCAGTGTCAATCTACAATGTTCATAGTTATGAAAATAAAGAAAACTCTTTGAACGAGAAGGTGTGTCCAAACTTTTGGTCGGTATAAGCTCATAGTTCAGTCAGTAGTACACACACACACACACACACACACACACACCACACCACACCACACCACACACACCACACACACACACACTCTGTACAGTGCTGCATAATATGTTGGTAAGATGTTGGAAGATGAATTGTCTGCAAATACATTTTTGACACGTTTGTGATGAAATATTAGTGGTATATTGAATTTAGTTTCAAATCATAGTTCTTATTATAAGTGTACTAGTGTAGAAAAACAATGTCAAAGTGAATATTTCACAATCAAAATAAGGAAACTACAATTCTTGTTCTTTTTAGAAGTTTCAGTTTGTGGCTGATATGCTCATGTGGTGATGTCGCTGTTATTTCACAAGTAGCTGAATAGTGCATTGCCTCTGACATTGGAGACCAGACTTTGAATCCTGACTGAAGCCGGTAACTATTGAGTAAGGAGTCTTTGGGAAAGACTCCCGGAAACTGCAGGGAGGCCTACTGGGCATGGCCTTAGTGGCTTCAGCTCTCAAGTGCTTTGAGTCCCACAGTAGAAAAGAGTAATGCAAATATTGGGTCGTGTGTGGTCCTGTTGGCCCTGGACCTCATTCTCGTTGTGTGGAGGAGGTCCAGAGAGGGTAGGGGTGACCCGATGATCTTCTCGGCGGCATTGATTACTCTCTGGAGTTTGTGTCCATTCCTCGTGTTTGCCCCTGAGTACCAGAAACTGGTCAGTATTTCCCTCTGGATTCCAAACTTCCTCAGCTGCCTCAGGAAGAACAGCCTTTGCTGGGCTTTCTTCTGGTTTGTGGTGGTATTTATGTCCCATCTCAAGTCCTCAGTGATGAAGGTGCCTAAGAACCGAGCCCTGTGTACCCTGGCGATCTCTATTCCATTCATAGAGACTGGGCTGGGTGGCGGTGCGTTTCTTCTGAAATCCACTATCAGTTCCACAGTCTAGTCGTATTTAGTATGAGATTGTTTTCCTTGCACCACCTCTAGATCCGCTCACTCATTCTGATATTTGTGTCCCCCGTTTTCACCAATGAGTCCTAGTATGGTGGTATCGTCTGCAAACTTGATGACCTTAACGCGATGAGGTACTGTTGTTGGTAACAGAAAGAAGAGAAATGGGGAGAGTACACACCCTTGCCTGGAGTGGCTGTGTGTGTGGTTTTCTAACACTGGAGGAGCCGCCACCGATTCTGACTAGCTGCATCCTGCACGTGAGGAAGTCCTTGATCCAGGCGCAAAGGGTGAAATCAACACAGAGTTGTGTCAGGTTATCATGCAGAATGTATCGGCAGATGGTGTTGAAGGCTGCACTGAATGTTGCAGGGATGTAAAATTAATAATGCTTTGCTCCTTCCACAATCCTAGAATAATGCATTATAATATGAACACTATCTGCCACCATTCAGGGGGCATGGGTGAGGTTGAGTGCAGAAACACTTGTCAGATGGCTATCACTGAATCTGTTTGAAAACTGCCTTCTGGTAGTTGCAATCCCTGTACTTCTAGTGTGCAGCTTCCAGAATAAATGTTTGAACTGTTGATTTTTGACTATACACTTTAATGGGCATCTATAGTTTGTAGTCGTAATGGATTCAGATGATGTTGCAAATGGAAGTGTGGCACCTACATGCACATCTACCGTTAAACTATGTAGTCAAGTAATTGGATCTGCTGGTGTGTACATTACACATACCTGCACTCCTTAAAGCAATGGCCAAGTAGTTGTGAGTAGTATCCTCCATTGTCCTGAAACCAGGGCTGTGGAGTCGGTACAAAAATCCTCAGACTCCTCAGTTTAGGATTCCACCGACTCCTCTAATTTGCATATTACAATCTTGTTGATTGAAAGTCTGTAACATGAAATGCATCTCTTAACTGCCAACGCTTAGGAATTTTAAAAGACAACTGAAGTGAGAAGGCTATGGAGACTGCCATAATTTTTCCCTTAAGTCATAGACTAAACTAGTCCTTGGTAAGTGTACTTGAAAAAGGTACAAACCTGAACAAAGAACATCTATCAGGCCCTAGGCAATGTGACTGCAGGTACATGTAAGAGTGATGTGCAGGTACTCTGCAGGGGAATGAGGGGATTCTTCCTCTATTACACATTCTTCATGCACAATCTGAACCAGGTTTATGGGTGATAAACACCTCTGTGTTCAATGTGCACAACATTCTCAGTGGATTCCCTGCAGCTCTGTGGGGAATTCATATGTAGAGTATAGTACTACTGTGTAACAAAGTAAACCTGAGACAGATGAAATTAAAGTTTTATACATACCTGGGGCTTCCTCCAGCCCACTTCAGGCTAATCAGTCTCTCGCTGTCCTCCTCCGCCACCTGGATCTTCTGCTATGAGTCCAGGTACTTGAGCCAGTCTGGCGTAATGTGCATGCACACACTCCACCGCCAGGAGAGTACTACACCTGCGCAGCACTATTGCGCAGGTGCAGAATGCTCCTGGCTGTAGGAGTGGCACAAGGCCGAACTGTGCTGACTGGAATTACTGGGACTCATAGCAGACGATCCAGGTGGTGGAGGAGGACAGCGAGGGACTGATTGGCCTGAAGGGGGCTGGAGGAAGCCCCAGATATGTATAAAACTTTTCTTTTCATCCGTCTCAGGTACCCTTTAATTCGTAGTCACCAAACCAAATTTTAACATATTAAATTATTTGATTTCATGAGCAAAGAGAGTGCATACATTTGCATAAATCAGCATCAACGCAGAATGATCTCCATCTCATTGACCATCTCTATTAGTGACACGGCTACACATCAGGCTTTATTCTTACAGCATAGGTTATTTAGTATATATAAGAGATTCCTGTGTACACATCATATATACTGAACCGTCACAATCAGATATGTATATCTGACTTTAAAAATACGGGGACTGCTTTATTGAAGCAACACAAGTAACTAATTTTGATTGGTTTATTTCATTTTTGTGGACTAAGCACAGCTATTACTGTATATAAATTATTTATGATAATTATTAACTGTCTGAGAAATATAACATTTTATTATATTTTCTATTTTAATTAGTTTAAATTCATTAGGAGTCGGTGCATTTTTTTTCCCGACTCCAGGCACCCAAAATTACTCCGACTCCACAGCTCTGCCTGAAACTGCACTGTTCATGAGAAAATCCCAAAAGTTGAGATCTCTGCAGGACCAATTGGCAAACCTAATTTCCTGTGTAAAAAAATTACACAGTTGTGTGTTCAGTATAATCTTGTATTCAAACATTGTTCAATGGCTCCTAAATATTTACTAACTACTAAAGACTTTGGATGTTTCTTTAAGCTGATATGGAAATTTTTCCTTTCTAATCTTATTAGACCTTTGTACATCTACTGTGGAAGTCAAGGGTTGTGACGTGTTAACTTTTAAATCAATAATACCATGTTTTTAAGTCTCCTTTACTAATAGAACTCACAATATTCTTATTCACCTATAGACTTGATCAGTAATACTTTTTAAGGCTTTTGTAGTGGCTGGAAGGTGTAATGGTTAAGGGCTCTGCCTCTGACGCAGGAGACCAGGGTTCGAATCTCGGCTCTGCCAGCACCTATTCAGTAGAAGACCTTAGGCAAGTCTCCCTAATACTGCTACTGCCTATAGAGCGCGTCCTAGTGGCTGCAGCTCTGGCGCTTTGAGTCCGCCAGGAGAAAAGCGCGATATAAATGTTATTTGTCTTGTCTTGTAAAGGGCTCATAATTTTAGGCAAATTCAGTTGCTTTGATCAAATCTGTCTGAACTTATCACTGCCATCTTTCCAATAAAATCGGAGCTGCCCCAGTGAGGGGGCAGTTGGTTGAGAGGCAGATGCAGTTTCGTTCTTTATCAAGCAGTTGTGTGATTGAAAGACTTACTGTTCAGATGTGTCATGCAGTAGTTTTGAATAGGTGGTTCACAACTGCCTGGCAAATGTAATCACATCCGTGGATGCCTACAGTATGTTGCATTTGCAGCTGCTGAGGTTGTGGTAAATAGCCAGATGCTGAGAAGCTGAAATGTGGCTCAAGTTACCACATTGGTAATTTCAGAACTTGTGCTAAATATGCATTTGCCTTCTTAAAACGGAAGGTATTTGCAAAAATTTAGCTTTAAGGAAGCAAAAAAAGATATCCCATAATGCATCGCTCCTAAATATGTCAATCGGCTCTTTATGCTCCTAAAAGTCAAGCAGGGAGTACACAACTGGGCGGGGGGGGGGGGGTTGGGGGGAGCTTGGGTGCAGCGCTATAGTTGTGACTTTAAAAGTATGTTGGCTGCCTGGCTCCTGATATTTGTACCATACTGGTACACACTACAAAGTGCAAGGCTTAATTTTTTTTTTTTTTTTTGGGAAGAACATGAAGGGTATGAATTAACCCTAGTAATGTTAGTCTCAAGTTTATAGGTTGACTAGTTGTAGTCAAAATATAAAGGAAAATAAAGAGCCCACTATGTTATAGTATTTTTCAGGGCTGTGGAGTCTGAGAAGGAGTCTGAGTCGTACAGTTGGAGTCGGGGCAATTTTGGGTGCCTGGAGTCGGGAAAAAATGCTCCGACTCCTAATGAATTTAAACTGTAAAATAGAAAATATGATAAAATGTTCTATTTCTCAGATAATAGTCATCATAAATAATTTATACATACAGTAATAGCTGTGCTTAGTCCACAAAAATGAAGTAAACCAATTAAAATTAATTACTTATGCTGCTTCAATAAAGCAGTCCCCGTATATACACATCTGATTGTGACTGTATATATGATGTGTACACAGGAATCTCTTATATATACTAAATAACGTCTATGCTGTAAGTATAAAGCCTGATGTGTAGCCGTGTCACTAATAGAGATGGTCAATGAGATGGAAATAATTCTGCGTTGATTCTGATTTATGCAAATGTAAATTATTTGCTCATGAAATCAAATAATTTGATATGTTAAAATTTGGTTTGGGGACTACGAATTAAATGGTACCCGAGAAGGATGAAAAAAAAGTTTTTTTTTGTTTTTTTTTTTTTGTTTTTTTTTATATTTTATATATACATACCTGGGGCTTCTTCCAGCCCCCTTCAGGCTAATCAGTCCCTCGCTGTCCACCTCCACCACCTGGATCTTCTGCTATGAGTCCTGGTAATTCAGCCAGTCAGCGCTGTCCGGCTGCATGCCGCTTCCACAGCCGGGAGCGTTCTGCACCTGCGTAATAGTGCTGTGCAGGTGTAGTACGCTCCCGGTGGCGGAGGAGGACAGCGAGGGACTAATTAGCCTGAAGGAGGCTGGAGGCTGGAGGAAGCCCCAGGTATGTATAAAACTTTAATTTTATCTGTCTCAGGTTTACTTTGTTACACAGTAGTACTATACTCTACATATGCACTCTCCACAGAGCTGCAGGGAATCCACTGAGAATGTTGTGCACATTGAACACAGGTTTTGTCTATCACCCATAAACCTGGTTCAGATTGTGCATGAAGAATGTGTAATAGAGGAAGAATCTCCTTATTCCCCTGCAGAGTACCTGCACGTCACTCTAGAGCTGCATACACACGGGTTACAACTGTTGGCGCAACCACGTGGCACGCACGTGTTGCGGCGACAGGTCGCCCGTGTGTATGACGCGCGCGCCCAGAACCGTCGTCCGGTGGTTGACTTGGTCAGTCGCTAGCGGCAGCTGTCGCTAGTCAGCCGTGTGTATGCGGACTAGCGACAGCAACCCCATACACAATATATGAAGCTTCCGGCGGGGGGGGAGGAACCTTCGGCGACAGCTTCCGCCACGTCTCTGAGACGTGTAGATGGCTGTCGCGCGGGCGGAGCTGTCGCCGAGTTGTCGCGTGCGCGTCCCCTGTGCGCTGGTGACCAGCCACAAAAGTCCCCCTTTTGTATGTAGCTTTACATGTACCCAGTTACATTGCCTAGGGCAGGGGTCTGCAACCTTTAAAACTAAGTTCTCACGGGGGGACAATTTGTAGCTGTCGCTGCACACGGGAGCGTGCGCGACAGTTCGGCGGCAGCTCGTCGCCAAGTCCCTCTGCATCCACACGGCAGCAGAGGGATTAGCGATGCGGCGGAAGCTGTCGCCGAGGTTCCTCCCCCCTGCCGGAAGCTCCGTGTGCCGTGTGTGGGTAGCTGTCGCTAGCCCGCATACACATGCGGGACTAGCGACGGTTGCGGCGACGGCTGCAGCCGGCGATTGAACATGTCAATCGCCTGGCGACAGCTCCGACGGGCGACTGTTCGGGGCACGTGCCACGTGGTTGCGGCGACGGCCGTACCCCGTGTGTATGAGCCTTTAGACATAAAGAGCCACTTGGACCCGTTTCCAAAAAGAGAAAAAAAACTGGGAGCCGCAAAACCATTTGCACAAATCGTTAGCAGATATGACCCCCATATGCACAAATCGTTAGCAGATATGACCCCCATATGCACAATCCTTCAGCAGATATGACCCCCATATGCACAAATCGTTAGCAGATATGACCCCCATATGCACAAATCGTTAGCAGATATGACCCCCATATGCACAAATCGTTAGCAGATATGACCCCCATATGCACAAATCGTTAGCAGATATGACCCCCATATGCACAAATCGTTAGCAGATATGACCCCCATATGCACAAATCGTTAGCAGATATGA
This sequence comes from Hyperolius riggenbachi, assembly GCF_040937935.1. NCBI lineage: Eukaryota > Metazoa > Chordata > Amphibia > Anura > Hyperoliidae > Hyperolius > Hyperolius riggenbachi. The sequence continues at coordinate 406,402,873 of NC_090646.1, read as the reverse complement.
CCCCCATATGCACAAATCGTTAGCAGATATGACCTCCATATGCACAGTCCTTCAGCAGATATGACCCCCATATGCACAAATCGTTAGCAGATATGACCTCCATATGCACAGTCCTTCAGCAGATGTGACCCCCATATGCACAATCCTTCAGCAGATGTGACCCCCATATGCACAATCCTTCAGCAGATGTGACCCCCATATGCACAATCCTTCAGCAGATGTGACCCCCATATGCACAATCCTTCAGCAGATATGACCCCCCATATGCACAATCCTTCAGCAGATATGACCCCCATATGCACAGATCGTCAGCAGATATGACCCCCATAAGCACAGATCGTCAGCAGATATGACCCCCATATGCACAGATCGTCAGCAGATATGACCCCCATATGCACAAATCGTTAGCAGATATGACCTCCATATGCACAGTCCTTCAGCAGATGTGACCCCCATATGCACAATCCTTCAGCAGATGTGACCCCCATATGCACAATCCTTCAGCAGATGTGACCCCCATATGCACAATCCTTCAGCAGATATGACCCCCCATATGCACAATCCTTCAGCAGATATGACCCCCATATGCACAGATCGTCAGCAGATATGACCCCCATAAGCACAGATCGTCAGCAGATATGACCCCCATATGCACAGATCGTCAGCAGATATGACCCCCATATGCACAGCTCGTTAGCAGATATGACCCCCATATGCACAGCTCGTTAGCAGATATGACCCCCATATGCACAGCTCGTTAGCAGATATGACCCCCATATGCACAGCTCGTTAGCAGATATGACCCCCATATGCACAGCTCGTTAGCAGATATGACCCCCATATGCACAGCTCGTTAGCAGATATGACCCCCATATGCACAGCTCATTAGCAGATATGACCCCCATATGCACAGCTCATTAGCAGATCTGAAAAAAAAAATGTACTCACCTAGTCAGAAGACCTCCTGTCACAATGTCCTCCTGTCCCGACCTCCGGTCCCGACCTTGTGGCGCGCAACTCCCACGATCCTCCTCCTACGTCACGTCCTGCCTGCCTGCATTACACTGCAGGGCTACGGGAAAATGGCCGCCCGAAGCCCTGCACTGGTCTGGCGGCCTCTCTGATAGGCTGCCGGACAGCGAAAGCACACGCGTCACACGCGCGCCGCAGCCAGTCAGCCACTGACACCGGAGCCGCGGCGAAGGTGGAAAAGAGCCGCATGCGGCTCCGGAGCCGCGGGTTGCCGGCCCCTGGCCTAGGGCCTGATAGATGTTCTTTGTTCCGGTTTGTACCTTTTACAAGTACTCTTACCAAGGACTAGTTTTAGTCTATGACTAAAGCTACATACACATGAGGCACGGATGTCTGCAGTTGCATGGAGACAAGCAACAGTTGAAAGTCTCCAGCAACGACAGTTGTATACAAGCGACGATTGTATACATGCGGCAACAACCTGTCTGCAACATAGCGGAAACTGTTGCTCAGCAACTTCTGTCGCAGATTCAATGAACTGTCGGACTCACAAGAGTTGCTAGAGACCAGCATACACACGACCGCACCGACTTAATGGCCCATACTCACGAGGGACTTTTGTCGCCTCAACACGCGGCGACAGGTCGCCCGTGAGTATGGGCCGTTGCACGCGCGCGCACCCCGAACTGTCGCCCGTCGCTCATGTCGCCATGCGATTGAAAGTTTCAATCGCATGGCGACAGTCGCCGCCGCACCTCCGCCGCAACTGTCGCTAGTCCGCGTGAGTACGTGGACTAGCGACAGCATCCTCCATTAAAGTATATGGAGCTTCCGGCGGAGGGAGGAGGAACGTCGGCGACAGCTTCCGCCTCGCCGCTGGTCCCTCTTCCGCGTGTGTACGCGGAGGGACCTGGCGAGGAGCTGTCGCTGGCCTGTCGCCCACACGCTCACGTGTGCTGGCGACAGGCAACATTTGCAGCCCGTGAGTACGGGCCATGAGACTAGCGACGGTTCCTGCAACAGCTGTTGCCGGCGATTGGCCAAGTCAATCGCCTGGTGATAGCTCTGATTAGCAACAGTTCCTTGCGCGGGCCTCATAAGCTACATACACACGGGGGACAATTGTCCCCTGTTGCATGCGTGCACGTGAACAGGGAGCGACAGCTGTCCACACGTCTCGCCAGAAAGGCAGAGGCGTGGCGGAAGCTGTTTGTGAATGGAGCATCCCCCGGCTGGATGCTCCATTCACTCGCGTAGGTCTCCTGTCGCTAGCCCGCATACTCAAGCGGGACTAGCGACAGTTCCGGCGAAGTTGCGGCGACAGATGTAGCCGGCGATTCAACATGTCAATCGCCTGGCGACAGCTCTGACGGGCAACGGTTCGGGGCGCACGTAATACACACGGGCGACCTGGCGCCGCAACACGCGCGTGCCACGTGGTTGCGGCGACGGCCGTACCCCGTGTGTATGAGCCTATACACACGGAGGACCTGTCGCTGCAACATGCGCGCCATGTGTTTCCAGCAACAGTTGTAGCCCATGTGTATGGGCCAAAGGGAATAAATATGGCAGTCTCCATATCCTTCTCACTTCAGTTGTCTTGTAAAACTCCTATGCGTTGGCAGTTAAGAGACGAATTTCATGTTACATACTTTCAATCGACAAGATTGTAATATGCAAATTAGAGGAGTCTGAGTCGGTGGAATCCTAAACTGAGGAGTCGGAGTCAGTGGATTTTTGTACCGACTCCACAGCCCTGGTATTTTTGAACCAGTTAGGAATAGAAGAGTATCGTAGAGGTATACTCACAAGTGTGAGTTGCCAATAGGCAACCACTTAGGCAGCAGGGGAACTTAAGGCTCATACACACATCCGACCATAGTCTTTGGAAAATGAAAGATCACAGACCAATTTTACCCTCTTCCATGTAATAAGAGAGCCATACCTACACAGTCTATTCTAATGAGCTGAACTCCCCATCAGACAGAAATCTTTGCAAGATGCTGCACACAAAGATTCTGTAGACATTCAAAACATCAGTATCTGCAAAAGATCTGTTCCTGTAAAAGATCCGTTCCTGCAAAATGCATTCATAGTCTATGAGATCTGCAGATCATCATACACACCTTGTTTAACAGACATTCATCTGCAGATCAGATCTACCAGGATGGATTTTCAGGTCTGCAGATGATTGTCTGATCTGCAGATGAATGTCAGTTAAACAAGGTGTGTATAATGATCTGCAGATCTCATAGACTATGAATGCAATTTGCAGGAACGGATCTTTGGCAGGGACAGATCTTTTGCAGATACTGATCTTTTGTGTCTGTACAGCATCTTTGTGTGCAGCATCTTGCAAAGATTTCTGTCTCATGGGGAGTTCAGCTCCATAGAAAAGACTGTGAAGGTATGGCTCTCATACTACATGAAGGGTGGTAAGATTGGTCTGTGATCTTTCATTTTCCAAAGACTATAGTCTGATGTGTGTATGAGCCTTAAGACCCATCACCTATGGAGATGTTAAGATGTTGCTCTCTGTAGATAGGAAACATGGGGATACACCAGTTTGTAAAGGAGTTTGCAAAGCATATTTTGGAGTTTTTGATGCTAATCTCTTGAATCTTCTATGCAGAGGTGGGTACTGCTTCCCCTATTTTTATTGGTTTTAGTATTGTTTTATCCTGATTGGAGCCTCTGTTTCATCATTTACACATAGGCGTCAATTCACCAAGCATTACCACATTTGGTAATGCTGAAAACAGCTGATTGTACCGAGCACTTAGGAAAGTGTCAATTCACCAAGGCTGTTATCGCATGAAAAGCTGAAATTGCCAAGCAGTGAGGTGAATTACTGACTTGTGCGGTAAATACCTCAACAAATGTCAGTAAATGTAAATTCCCCAAGGTTACAGCATGCGGTAAAACACTGTTCCATTACCGACAATTCTCTTCTGTCTGTATCAGAGCGAGACTCACAGAGCTCACAGAAGCAGAGCAGCGAGCAGAGAGATTACAGAACAAAACCAGCTTCCCCTGCCACCCTTCGGCAGTTTAACCTTGTAAGTTCCTGTTTGAAAATGCGGAGGAGCTAGTGGGGAAATAAGGAACTAGTGGGGGAATAACAGGGCAGGGCATGTGTAAAGCCTCTTGGAGTTCATCTAAGCTGTGGAAAATAACTACAATGTTAAGACTAATTGAGACTAAATTCAGAGGGAGCAGTGGCAGTATAATAAAACCTACATCTAAAGGGATGTGGGGATGCCTCTTACTATGCTGTCTCTGCTCGGAACAGCATGTAACACAGATACCGACAACTGGGCTTCAGTAAATTATCGAACTTCTACCGCACCTGTGAAAATATTGGGGAATTAGCACACAAGTCTGAAATACTGAATGTGGTATTTTCCCGACTATTTTTTTTCTTATTGAACAGCCTTTGGTGAATTGACGCCATACAGTTGTAGTCAAAAGGTTTCTTTTGATAACTTGTCGTTTTATCAAAACTGCACTGGATCTATATTTTATGTAATTCCAGTGTACAGTCCAAATATTTGAGAAAACAGTTTCCCGGTTGCTATGCCACTTTTCCCCCTGACTTGTTATGAACAAATACACTGCTCCTATTGAGGAAAACTCATCCAGTGTCTACTTTTCATTATGTTGAAGCCATGTGGTTTTGTACAATGGATTATCTGCTTTGGTTACAAAGGTTTAACATGGTCATTTGTTTCCTGTCTTTATTTACTTGGCAGATCTTTTTATTAATTCTCATAGTCCCACAGGTACAGCTGTTTATATTTTGTATCTGTTTATTTTTGTTGTAGAGGAAGCCCTCATGTGAAGACAACGCCACATTACAAGGAAGAACAGTGTGCTCCTGCATTAAATTTAGAGACCAAAAAAGTTCTGGATTTGCAGGCTCCAATAACAAGGTATTTTGCTTCTAAAACACTCATCTCCTTTAGTTCTGCACACTCTGGAAAAAAAAATTCCACTACCTTTGATATTCTTATTTCTTGAACCAAGGCTTAAGCTCTTGATTTAGTTCCCTAATACGCAGTTAGAGTTATAGGGAATACCACCTTGTCCTTCCCTTTAGCTTACAGCCTCTTTCTTAAAGTGGACCCAAATTAAAAATACAAGATTTCAGAAATCAAATCTATTTTCTAAATTATAATGATAAATAGCAGCCTTATTTCAGCTGCATGATGACAAATATAAAATATTTTACATTTATTGGAGGAACCCCTCCCTTCCTTTCATATTGCCAGGATTTTTACGGCAAACTGGTGGAGGAGATAAAAACCAAAAACATAACACAGGCTGCTACTGATGATGTCACAGGGAAGGTGATCTTAGCTTGTGTGAGATTTCACACAGACTATGCCCCTGTGAGGGAGGGTAGCTGATGACAAACACACCCATGATCTAAAACCTCCTACTAAGCTCAGAAGTAATGGCTGCCACCTGTGTAACCCTAGTTATGAAAAGAAAAGGGTGAAAAGCATACACTGAAATGCTCATAGGCTTGAAGGCGTTTATTTATCTTTGTATGTGTCAGAGTGGTGCAACTAAATATTTTGAATTAAAAAAATGTTTGGTTTGGGTCCGCTTTAAGATCTGCCCTCATGCTCTAACATTGGTACCAACCCACCAATTTGTTTCCCTGGTAGGCCTCATGCCAATCGCTGTCATCATGGCATTAGCGTAGAGGTGTTCCTGCCTGATGCAGTTATTTGAATGACAACCACAAGTTCATACATTGTAAACTGTGACTAGAGTGATTGTCTGTCCTACTGTTAGGTAAAAAAAATGAGGACCAGTTCCAGCTTTGTCAGCTGCATTCTGCTATATCACAGTGGACATCAGATCTGCAACAGAACCCAGCATTGGTTCATATACAGTAGATCTCTTCAGTTCACACATATCCATTGTTGCTTGTACTGTGGTTATATCTACTGAAACTTATAATAAAAACATATTGCAACTGACACTAAAGTGCTCAGCAACTCATTAGGCAATGTATCTGCTAAAACTGCCACATTAGCACAGTGGGGGAGAGGTGAACGTAGCCACACATCCAGGGTTTCCCCTTCTCTGATGGCCACCCTCACATCTTCATATAATACATATTTTTTTTCTCCTTTCTGTGAACTATGTCTTATTAAAGGAATAAGCCCTAAAGAAATGGCTTCAAACCCCTTTGTTCAGAAACATATGCCAAGTGGCTGCCTATTCCTAACTAGTTAACAGCCACCACATAATTGGCTGTTATTACATTTCCAGCCAGTGAGCAGAAATATAACTACCATTTATGAGTGGTGTTTTTGAATTTAGCAAATGTCAGCCACCTTCCTTAGCAATAGCAAGTAATATGCTAGATTTTTTTTGTCAGAGAAAGCTGCTTAAAGTGAACCTCCAGACTAAATCTACTCAGCAGCACTGAAAAGGCTTTGTGTTTCTTTAACAGTTTCACAGCATCAGAACTTTGTTTCTCTTTACAAGCCTCATTTTTAGCTGCACAGAAGAAAACTGCCCGGGCATTTTTCCCCTGATGCTGTGCAAAGCATGATGGGATTTCTGATGTTGTTGTTCTTGTTCTGCTGTTTTGGGACAATTTTGTTTTTTTTACATTTTGAATTTGACATTGAAACCTAGTGCATGCAGCTGGGAGAGGTTATAAGGACACAGGACAGTTGGAACTGTGTCTTATGCTCCGTGTCACCTCCTTTCAACCAAAAAGATGGCAGCCCCCATGAATCACAAACATTTGCCTGTTCTTTTAAAATAGGGTGGGTAAGAGATTATATTACCTATCTATTCAAATTAACATAACTAATGTAACTTAATGACAGTATGTTTGCTTAGGCTGAAGTTCCCCTTTAAGGCAGCGGTTATTTTCAGGAGCCAATTATGTCATGGCAGCTGTAATGCTGTCAGTATGATATCATTTGCAAAAGGTATTAGTGACGAAGCTCAACACCTGAATTCTTCTCTAATGTCATAATATGTCAGCGCTGCATAATATGTTGGCGCTTTATAAATACAATAAATAAAATAAATAGTGTAAATCTAAGCAGGAGCAGAAATACCTTGCACAAAATATTTGACAGTAGTGGTCATGGTGGTGCTGGGGAAAGTATGATAGAGCACACTATAATAGGGGTACTGTAAAAAGAAGCACTAAATAGGGGGTCATAATAATAATGAGCAAATTAATAAAAAGCACTAAAATACGGAGACAGTATGAGGGACACTCTTATAATGAGCAGTATAAGAAAAAATACTGTTGTAGGAGGGTATATACTCGCCGTATAAGACTACCCCTCTTCCAACGCACACCAAATAAAAATTTAAAAAACATCCTATACTGGTGCTGTGTATGAGCAGATACTGGTGGTGTACTGTATGTGGTACCCAGCATATAACAGTATACTCTCTATTTTAGTATAATAGTGTATAACTCTATATTTTAACTGGAAAAGTTGGGGGGTCGTCTTATACGCCCAGATTGACTGATTGGATAGGTCAGCTCTCCTTGCCTACCTGTTTATCAGAGCGGTATGGAAGAATAGATTGCATTGTGCCCATAAAACACGCCTCTTTCACCCTCCTGGCCCACCCTTGTTTCCTATTTACCTCGTTCTCTGCCTCTCAGATCTCACACATGTGCGCCTGCACTGCTTCACTACAGTCCTCAGCAGCGAGATGTGAGAGGCAGTAACAGGATAGGGTGTATCACACAGCATCAATGACACCCGGCGTATAAGACGACCTCTGACTGTTCAGAAGATTTTTAAGAGTTAAAAATTAGTCTTATACACCAGAATAGACTGTAAATGTTATGCACCTTGCATGTGGGCCCCCCAAAAAAAGACAGGAAGTTATTCTGACCAGTTTCAAGCTGCATATAATTTACATGAAATGTGAATGCAAGGAGAAAATATTTGCTTCTCATTGATCTATATATTTTTTTTTCGATTAGATAATTTAGTTCGATTATTCAGTTAGATCGAATGTAAAGATTTTTCCAGCATGTCCGATCTGATTTTTCTCGAAAAAACGGGATAATCGTTCAAATTTCTTCATCGAAAAAAAATATATTTTCAACTTTCATTCGATCATTTAGATCGAATAAACGGGATAATCGAACGTTTTTATTGTACCATGTATGGCCACCATAAGGAAACACTATCATTTGGGGAACTATAAAAAAAACTATTTTAATATGCTAGCACTACTATAATAGGGAACAGTGTAAGGAACAAACATGGAGTGAGGGCTAAACAACAAGGCTGCTATAATAAGCCACACCCACTTTTAAAGACCATGCATCTGGCAAAAAAAAAAATGCAGGTGTTCCTTTTAGATCCAAAAATGATTTGCAGGCTAACTGTTTGCAGGGTAAAACTGTTGAGAAGGCTGCCCTACAGCTTGCAATAGGCAAGAGTGTTATGTATTACCATTTACTTCTAAATACAAAACAAAAAGAAAATAGCTTTGACTGCAGTTTTAGCTTAATATGTCAGCCTTGATGACGAGTCTTCTGTGAATGCTGATTGTCTTGCTGTATAATAGCTATCCTCTGGCAGTACTTATGCTTCCTGAGTCATGCACCTGCGACACGTATGCAGATTAGGAGTGTTGGGTGACTAGTTCTGAAAGTATTCTAGTAAAAGGCTTATGAGTTGAAGTCTCTACGGACGTGAATGACAGTCATCACACTGGCTGCTACAGGACACAAATGTCTTCAAGAAATGTCCAGAAATTAGATCGTCACTCAGCTGAGTGACAAGCTCATTTCTGAACATTCCTTGAAGACTCTTGTGTTCACTGCAGTCTTAGGGCTAGTGCACACCAAACATCGCAATAGCTAGCACTTAGTGATTTTTGCCATTTTCAGAGCAATTTTTGAATGAATGTTTTTGCACATTCATTCAAGCTGAATCATTCCAAACCATGCTAAATGCTGCCCGCTTGCGCTTTTCAGTATAAATCACAACGCTGCTGTGGGAACCCCCTCATTGGGTTGCAGTAGTGTAGTACCCAATCACCAAGATACTGCTCAATTAGACTGCTCAGGTTCCCAATTAGGCATACAAATATACAGTATATTCAGTTTTCAGGCTTCGTCTGGAGAACCCCTCTTTTATTTTCAGCCCGAGCTATAGAGATATTTGGTACACATTAGTTCGCTAAGCTCCACGTCTACACATGGCTGAGGTTTTGAAAATGCTAGTACTGTAGCCTCCAGACTTTCATACCATTTTGTGCTAGCATTGAATGAACTGTAGAGCCAATTTATGGTTCTGACATTTAAAACAAGGCATGAACAGTCCAGAGTGCTGACACTTAACGGGCCACTATGGCGAAGAAATTTAAAATTGAAAATACCGTATATACTCGCAAGCAAGCCGAATTTTTGACCCCCCAAAAGTGGGCCAAAAGTTGGGGGGTCGGCTTGCTTGCGAGTCACGTTGGTCGGTGGTCGTAGTGCGCTCCCCTAGACCCCACCCCCCCCCACCCACCCCCGCGGCCGCCGCTGCTATTAGCTTACCCTGCGGCTGCCGGCTTCCAATAGTCCCCTCTCCGTCTCCCGGGCATGTAAATAGATCACAGCAGCTCGCTCCACGGCGGCTGCTGTGTGATGACAGGATTGGAAGCTGTAGGCAGAGTGGTTTCCATAGCAACGGCGATACACATCGCCGTTACAGGAAGCCGCTCTCCCTACAGCTTCCTGTCATCACACAGCAGCCGCCGTGGAGCGAGCTGCTGTGATCTATTTACATGCCCGGGAGACGGAGAGGGGACTATTGGAAGCCGGCAGCCGCAGGGTAAGCTAATGGCAGCGGCGGCCGCGGGGGACAGGGGTTGCTTGAGGCGGGGGCACTATACTAGCTATGGGGGGCACTATACTAGCTATGGGGGGCACTATACTAGCTATGGGGGGCACTATACTAGCTATGGGGGGCACTATACTAGCTATGGGGGGCACTATACTAGCTATCACTATACTATACTAGCTATGGGGGGCACTATACTAGCTATGGGGGGCACTATACTAGCTATGGGGGGCACTATACTAGCTATGGGGGGCACTATACTAGCTATGGGGGGCACTATACTAGCTATGGGGGGCACTATACTAGCTATGGGGGGCACTATACTAGCTATAATGGGGCACTATACTAGCTATAATGGGGCACTATACTAGCTATACTGGGCACTATACTAGCTATACTGGGTACTATACTAGCTATACTGGGCACTATACTAGCTATACTGGGCACTATACTAGCTATACTGGGCACTAATACTAGCTATGGGGGGCACTAAACTAGCTATAATGGGGCACTAAACTAGCTATAATGGGGCACTAGACTAGCTATAATGGGGCACTATACTAGCTATGGGGGGCACTATACTAGCTATACTGGGCACTATACTAGCTATGGGGGGC